>NW_027255838.1:1740000-1900000 GCF_039877785.1 Chaetodon trifascialis | reverse complement strand
AAGAAGGAAGCAGATAAGAGTCCCATGAATGCTGCTTTATTTTCACAACAATGTAAAAATGGGCTGAATTTTATTTATTAGCTGCATTGTTTTTGACAAATATGCTCACATATGTTATCATGTGTTATTGTTTCTTAGCAGTACTAATATTATATTAATACCTGTATTTACAGCTGCTGGAAGCAAGAAGGAGTGTCCTAGCTCTCCAAACTCTGCCAGACACTGCAAGAGCGGCTGGAGAGCGACCCAAAGTATGTGGCGACACACCGCAAGAGGCTTCGCATCGAGTCCCCTTCAAAGCGACAGGCGCCAACTCAGTATGACCCAGAGGCAGCAAAGAAGCATTTCCAAAGGCCTTAGACTCTTTTTCATGCACCATGGACCAGCGGCATGGCCCAACCCAGAGACTCTTATCAGTGAACCCCTCTGCACATTTCCTTGCTTTTTTTCCCCAGTAGTCACTGATTTTACTTGGTTGATCCTTGTTAATGTGTGTGTCACGATTTCATTAAAGACTTTTTTTTCAAAATGTTTCTGTCAACTGTGTTCTTTGTGTTCTACTGTTTTCGGAGCCGGCAAAGTTCCCCATAAACTTGCCGTAAATCGCCGAAAATCAACGAAATTTGCAGGGATTTACGGGTCAAAAATGTGGTTTTTCATGCAGTGGTGTGGACGGCCATTGCACCGAAGTCGAGAAGAAAAGGCTTACAGCACCTGGTATTCCCAGGCGGTCTCCCATCCGGGCGTTGTCAGGCTGGTATGGCCGTAAGCCACAAGCGCTGATGCGCACAAGCTTTTTATACATGTGCCCTTGCTATGTTTACACTTTTACAGTCACCAATTAACCGAATGAGCATGTTTTTGGTCTGTGGGAGGAAGCCGGAGTGCCCGGAGAGAACCCACGCATGCACGGGAAGAACATGCAAACTTCACACAGAAAGGCTCGACAGATTTAAGTACACTCAAAACAAGTCAGTTATTTCTTCAACAATTCATTTTTGAGTTACAGTAAATTCATGTGAATGAGTAAGTCTAACGACTGTAAAATTGTCCCTAGGTGTGAGTGTGAGCGTGAATGGTTGTTTGTCTTGTGTGTTGCCCTGCGATCGACTGGCGACCGGTCCAGGGTGTACCCCGCCTTTCGCCCGTTGATAGCTGGGATAGGCTCCAGCCCCCCGCAACCCCGAAAGGGATAGGCAGTATAGAAAATGGATGGATGGATGGATGGAGTACGTCTAACTTTTTTAGAGAATTAAGTTACGTGAACTTATTTTATTAAGATGTGCTATTTTACAGTGCAGGGGATGTGATTGTCCACATCTCAACCTCAGTCAAATGAAAAAAAAAATCAGCTTTAACTTTATTTTGTTTTATTTGCAGTCTATAAATCCCTGCCCAGAGAGCCACTGTTCACTGTTCACATGGCCTCCAGCAATGTGGTTTTGTATTGTAACCTTTACTACTGTATTTCTGGAAAACGTGCTTCAAATCACACATGCTGTCCATCAAATGAAAGCTTAGATAACCCTAACCCTCTTCTTTCCAACAGTATTGTATCTCCAGGTCAGCACAAACTGGCTGCTTAAAATTACAGATTTAGTGTGGGCATTTCCAAGCAGCCGTCACAGGTCATGTGTCAAATCTAATTTAGCCTTGTCTCTCAGGATAGCATGATCTGATTTACTTGAGTAATACACCAAATTAAAGCTCAGAAGAACGTTCACCTCAAAGCTTCTGAAGCCCCCCACTACCTGGTTGAGTTATGTAATTACTTACATTTTGATTATTTATTTTTACGCATTTGTTTTTGTACCAAAAATAGGAGTAAATACATGCAAAAAATATTCTGAGAGTACCAAAATGACAAGTTTATAGCAACTTCTTCTGGGATCAGCAGACGCATGTCACACATTTGCTTTGATAACTCAATATTGACAATTCTGATTGGCTTACAATAATAAATAATAATAATAATAAGTGTCATTTATGTAAGAAGCAGATTCACTGGAAGAAACATCACTCAAAAAAAACAAAAAAACAAAAAACATGATGATCTAGTTTTGTTTGTTTGTTTTTTGACTCAGAAGTTGGAAGTCGGTTTAATAGGGATGTTTGCCCTCCCGCTTACAGAGTGGCTGGCCAACCCATAGCTCTGAGGCCGTCGGTGCCAAAGGTCTGAAACTTGGTTTAGATGATCCTTGGTTAATCCACGTGGTGTGCTCAGCTCTGGAGTGAGTGATCTCATAAACAGAGTTAACCAGCTAACAATCCTCTCACCATGGAAGCTCTAATACGCAAAACAACGCATTATAATATGAGTACAATACAAAATTCACGTTTGTCAATGGTAACAGAAAAAGAGGTGTAGTATCGCTAACATGTTAGCAACGCATTAGCTAATGTTGCTAAACTGATCGGCTTTTCAATGGAGTTGTGTCGTCCTTGAACCCAAACCTTCAAAACAGCATCAGCAGTGAATTTTTTGGTGGTCTGTGTCGTCTCTTTATCCAACACAATCTTCATTCTGACTGCTCAAGGCCTGTTGTCTTTCCTCTCCACAGAATGACCTGTATTGAATGAATTGAAATTTAATTAGGGCAGTGCATGGGGAAAGTGCCAATAATAAATTCTGAGCAAGACAGTTATCTATAGTTATCTGTAGACCCTGCACTGGGTCGGATACTTGCGAGTATCCGACCCAGTGCAGAACTCTGCAGTGAAGGTGGAGACGATGGTGTATTTGCGACAATTAAAAAAAAAAAAAAATGGAAGGAGAGGTGGCTAGGATTTAGGAATGGCGGCTCACCACTCCTAAGTGAATGTAGAGGAAACACTGCAATTTCAAGCAGCTACAAGGGTTATTTATTATTCATGCTACTTGAAAACAAGAAAAATGTAACTTCTCACCTGTGTACAGCATTAAGCAACTACAAGGGTTACTTATTATTCAAGCAAATCAAATACAGGAAGAATGTAACTTCTTACATCTTTGTACAGCAAACCACAACTTTTACCTGAACTTGCTGTTGTTTAAGAACAATGAGTGAAATTAACAGAAGAACTTTTTTTTGTGATTTAATTGAATTGTGGATGTAATTCTTCACATCCTTCCATTGCCTGCTCTGCTGTAGTGCGGGTTCAGCATCCACGCACTCTTGGCATTTTCTTTTTCCTGGAAGCTTCATGAGTGTAATGCAGTTACCCAGCTGCCGCCAAACTGCCTTTTTTTCGGCGTCACTCCAGGGCCGCCTTGGATTTATTTTCTTAATGGCAGAACCTAAACAAAGAGTAAACAGAAAGATCATTCAATTGAAGTCAGAAATCATAGAGTACACAAAGACTGGGAGCAATTAATCATTAAACGGGCTGGCCTGAATCAGCGCCGTCATATAGGGTGCAAAGGTGATGATAATTATAACGGCCCACAGCCCACAACGGCCCACACACGGCCCCCCAGTAGCCTATGACAAAATGATTATGCATACACAGTAATACACAACATACTTATACTAATAAATCCGAATTCAAACAGCCACAAGTCACTCAATATTCTCTAATTTTAATCATTTCAATAATTCCCTTTGTCCCTTCCCTTCTTAGAAATGGTTTGTCCATCCAGCACGGTTCGCTCTTCGCGGGAGTGAGCAAGAGCTAGCCAGATAAGGTGATATCATCATGCCCCCTAAAAGGCACAAATCTGGACACCAGAAGAGAGTGGAAAAGGAGGCCCGGAGTAGGAGCAGCAGAGCAGGGGCCCAGGACATTAAACAGTTTTCCTCCAAGAATGGTGAGAGTAAAAGTAGGCTAGTGCAGTTGAAACGATTATCTTAGCCTTGATGAGCCACAGCCGCAGGCTTACTGTACTGTCAGCTGTCATCCGGTGGGCTACACTCAGGACTGGACAAGTCACCAGTCATGAATTTAAAAAAAAGTCACTAACTGAACGTTACTAATAACGGGGCTTCTACAGTGACTGTATGTTTCCCACATCACTGTGACAGTGCTCCATTTGCCCGTTCAGACTCTGCATTGGATTGTACTACGACGCATTCAAGTCTAATAAGTAATTATGAGCATCAGACGAACGTCAGTTATGTTATCATGATGTGTTCAATGCTTGTAAAAATGTGTTGTTAGTGATGCATTTGAGTAGTCAAAATAAAAAAATTTCAGTTTTGAAAGATTTGTTGTTGTTGTTGTTGTTGTTGTTATTATTATAGCAAAATAAAATAAAAAACACCATAGTAGATGACAACAGCAAAGTAAAAAAAAATTTAAAAATTTGGACAGTTTACGTCAGTTTACACTGACTTTTGAGTAGTTTAAAAATATTTTTATGGTATGAAGAAGCGCAAGTATATTTTGTATATTCCAAGAATAGTTATGTCACTAGAAATGTCACTTTTAAAACAATGTTATAATGTTTGGCGGTTGTTTTTTACTGGCAACACAAAAGCTTACCATTTGCATCAGGCTTGGATGGTCTCTTGACAGGAGTGTTTGTGTTTACAGCAGGGCATTCTGGGTGAAGGAAGAGACAGCCCATGAGGTACACAAACTGAGTGCTAACCTACTGTACACTGCATGCCAGAAAGTCTAAGCTGTACATGATCATAGTACGTACCATCAGAGTCTTGGTCAGAGGACTCATCCCGGCCAGGCCTCCGCTTCTGGCTTCTGGATCGCTCTGTAACAGAAGGAAACACACATCAATTCAATTCAATTTTATTTGTATAGCGCCAAATCACAACAGAAGTTGTCTCAGGACACTTTCCATATAGAGCTGGTACAGACCAAGCTCTTTTATCTACAAAGAAACCAACAATTCCCCCATGAGCAAGCACTTGGCGACAGTGGCGAGGAAAAACTTCCTTTTAACAGGCAGAAACCTCGAGCAGAACCAGACTCTGGGTGGGCGGCCATCTGCCTCGACCGGTTGGGTGAAAGAGGAAGAGCAAGAGAGGGAGAGTGAGACAGACAGACAGACAGACAGACAGACAGACAGACAGACAGACAGAAAAGCAGTCAGAGAGAGAGAGAGAGAGAGAGAGAGAGAGAGAGAGAGACAGAGACAGAGACAGAGAGACAGACACGCAGTCACAGTAACAGTGACAGTGGATGTAATAACAGCAGTAGCAGTTGCAGTGGATGTCAGGCAGGGCCAAGGCAGGAGATGCAGCTGAAATCCACAATCCAGATTCAGCCACTGTCCATGGGAACCTGCAAGACGACAAAGCACAGAGACTCCGGGGAAGGAGCTAAGTTAGTAACACGCCGTGGTAGGACATGAGAGCGTGCGGATGGAGAGGGACAGAAGGACAGAGGAGCTCGGTGTATCTTTGGATGTCCCCCGACAGTCTAATCCTATAGCAGCATAACTAGGGGCTGGTCCAGGACCAGCCTGAGCCAGCCCTAACTATAAGCTTTATCAAAAAGGAAAGTTTTAAGCCTACTCTTAAATGTAGAGACAGTGTCTGCCTCCCGGACAAAGACTGGAAGATGGTTCCACAGGAGAGGAGCTTGATAGCTAAATGCTCTGACTCCTGTTCTGCTTTTTGAGACTTTAGGAACCGTAAGTAGAAATGCATTCTGGGAACGCAGTGTTCGAGTAGGGCAATAAGGTACTATGAGCTCTTTAAGATAAGAAGGTGCCTGGCCATTTATGGCTTTGTAAGTAAGGAGGAGAATTTTAAACTCTATTCTAAACTTTACAGGGAGCCAGTGCAAAGTGGCTAGTATTGGAGAAATATGATCTCGCTTCCTGGTTTTTGTCAGAACACGTGCTGCAGCGTTCTGGAGCAACTGGAGAATATTCAGCAACCAATTTGGGCAGCCTGATAGTAAAGAATTGCAATAATCCAGCCTGGAAGTTACGAATGCATGGACTAGTTTTTCTGCATCATTTTGAGATAAAATATGCCTGAATTTTGCGATATTACGTAGGTGAAAAAAGGCTGTCCTTGAAATTTGTTTTACATGGGAGTGAAAGGACATGTCTTGGTCAAAGATAACTCCCAGATTCTTTACAGTGGTGCTGGAGGCCAGCGCAATGCCATCCATAACTGCTATGTCATCAGAAAGTGACTTTCTAAGATGTTTAGGGCCGAATACTATAACTTCAGTTTTGTCCGAGTTTAGCATCAGAAAATTGCAGGTCATCCAGGTCTTTATGTCATGAAGACATGCTTGTAGTCTAGTTAACTGACTGGTTTCTTCCGGTTTCATTGATAAATATAGCTGGGTATCATCTGCATAGCAATGAAAATTTATTGAGTGCTTCCTGATAATCTTACCTAAAGGAAGCATATATAAGGTGAATAGAACTGGTCCAAGCACAGAACCCTGCGGAACTCCATAGCTGACTTTAGTGAGCACAGAGGAGTCGTCATTAACGCGTACAAACTGAGAGCGATCTGACAAGTAGGATTTAAACCAGCTTAGCGCAGTTCCCTTAATGCCAATGACATGTTCCAGTGTCTGCAATAGGATGCCATGGTCAATGGTGTCAAATGCAGCACTAAGATCCAGTAAGACTAGTACAGAGACAAATCCTTTATCAGATGCAATTAGAAGGTCATTTGTAACTTTAACCAGTGCTGTCTCTGTGCTATGATGTACTCTAAATCCTGACTGGAAATCCTCAAATAAACTATTGTTGTTTAGAAAGTCGCACAGCTGATTGGCAACTGCTTTCTCAAGAGTTTTTGAGAGAAAGGGAAGGTTGGATATCGGTCTATAGTTGGCTAAAACCCCTGGATCAAGAGTAGGCTTTTTCAGTAGCGGTTTTATCACAGCTACTTTAAAGGACTGTGGTACGTAGCCTGTTGATAAAGAGAGATTGATCATGTCTAAAACTGAAGAGTCAATTAGAGGTAATACTTCTTTAAACAGCTTAGTCGGGATAGGATCTAAAATACAGGTAGATGATTTTGATGATGAAATTATTGAAATTAGTTGGTGAAGGTCAACAGGAGTAAAACAGTCTAAAACTGCGACAGACTGAGTAACAGTTTCTACGATTTCTGCGTTTGAAGACAAAACAGTACCTGTTAACTGCAGGAGTCGATGAATTCTGTCTCTAATAGTTAGAATTTTATCATTAAAGAAGCTCATGAAGTCATTACTGTTCAGAGCTAAAGGAATACATGGTTCAACAGAATTATGGCTCTCTGTCAGCCTGGCTACAGTGCTGAAGAGAAACCTGGGATTGTTCTTATTTTCCTCTATTAGTGCAGAGTAATAGGCTGCCCTGGCACTGCGGAGGGCTTTCCTGTATATTTTAAGACTGTCTTGCCAGGCGGACCGAAATTCTTCCAAATTGGTAGAACGCCATTTCCTTTCTATTTTCCGTGAAGTTTGCTTTAATTTGCGGGTTTGAGGAGTATACCATGGAGCTAACCTCCTCTGTTTAATTATCTTCTTTTTTAGGGGAGCAACAGAGTCAAGTGTCATACGCAACGATCCTGTAGCACTATCAACCAGGAAGTCAATCTGGGAGGGACTAACGTTAGCATAAGACTCCTCTGTTGTATTGAGACATGGCATTGAATTAAATACTGATGGGATCATATCCTTAAATTTAGCTACAGCACTATCAGACAGGAGTCTGGTATAAGAGTTTTTGCCTACTGGCTGGTAGTCTGGTAATATGAATTCGAAAGTTATTAAATGATGGTCTGATATAAGAGGATTCTGTGAGGAGACTATTAAGTCTTCGATTTCAATGCCATATGTCAGAACAAGGTCGAGGGTGTGGTTAAAACAGTGAGTCGGTTCATGTACATTCTGACGGAAGCCAGCTGAGTCTAATACTGAGATAAACGCAGTGCTAAGGCTGTCATTATCAACGTCAACACGTACATTAAAGTCACCTACAATAATTACTTTATCTGTTTTAAGGACTAAGCTTGATAGAAACTCCGAGAACTCAGCTATAAATTCGGAGTAAGGACCAGGAGAGCGGTATACTACAACAAATAAAAATAAAAATTGCTGCACTGTTTTCCATTTCTCATGAGAAAGAGTGAGAACAAGGCTTTCAAATGAGTTATAGTCGAGTTTAGGTTTAGGGTTGATCAAAAGGCTTGAGTCAAAAATGGCTGCAACTCCACCTCCTCTGCCGCTGCCTCGAGGAATGTGGGTATTAATATGGCTCGGAGGAGTAGCTTCATTTAGGCTCACATACTCTTCAGGACACAGCCAGGTTTCAGTCAGACAAAATAAATCAATATTATGGTCTGATATTAACTCATTTACTAAAACAGCAGTCCACATTTAATTCTCCTATCTTGTTGTACTATTGCAGTGGTTGTTTTAATTTTAATTAGATTCTTATGTTTAACTCCTCTTCTCTGTACTTTTGGTTTACTTAGTTTACGTGGTCAGGGGGCAGACACAGTCTCTATGGAGTGTTGGGTGGGTAACTGCTCTAATGGAGGCGCAGAGAAGCATGTAGGACTGCAGCTCTGCCTCCTGGTCTCAACTCTGAGTTGTCAGGGGTTAGGTTCATAAATAAAATCAGTCAGATTTCTAGAGATGAGAGCTGCTCCCTCCAAAGTGGGATGGATGCCGTCTCTCCTAATCAGACCAGGTCTTCCCCAGAAAGTCTGCCAATTATCAATGAAGCCAACACCGTTTGCTGGACACCACCTCGACAGCCAGCGATTGAACGATGACATGCGGCTAAACATATCATCACTGGTCAGATTTGGCATCAGATAGTAGTCGTTACAACTTAACATCAGTGGAAAAAGCTAACTTATGACTTAATACCAGCTTTGTTTGGTTCAGTGTTCACTTCCTCAAGTTCTTGTATTGTTTATTAGAAAAGCAAAATAAATAAAACGTTTAAAAAAAAAAAAACATTGAATCCTGATGTCTACTATAGCAAATTGCATACCATCCAGTTCTTGTCCAGGCGATGCCTCCCTCGTGGCACGCTCTGAAGTGCGCCCGTGGTTGTTTTTTTGCGACAAGGCAACTGTAAGAGAAATATTTGATACTGCATAAGTCACATGTACTTACTTTCTGCTACTACTTTCCAATAGGTTAAAAAAACCCAGATCAAACTGGGAGCTCTGATACTCACCCTCTAATCCTAAATCTATCTCATCCAGAGACTTTCCTTTATAGACAGTGGTCCCACATTCTATCGCCATAAGCAATTTGCTCATTTTTGCAAGTTGGATTGTGTTCTCAGTTAGGCGATAATACTCTCTGTGGACGCGGATATCGTGCCCCATGAATTACCCACCTGATCCAACTCATGATCCTTCAGGTTCATTATTTGACAGAGAGTTCCTTAACTGAGTGGAGGTCAGGGTCTCAGGATGTTTTGCATCACACAGACTTGCAAACTTTCGGAGACAGTCAGACCCTCTTATGTGGGAGTCTGATTTTGGTCTTGCAAAGACATATTTGTTGGTGTCAAGAATGTCGTTTTCCTGCATCCTGTGCTCAATGAGAAAATCCAGTGATCTGGTCATGTCTCTGGTAAGCAGCACAGGTACTTTTCGCCCACGTTTTCCTCTTATCACAATTCTTGTGAAGTCTTTACTCAGGCAGGCATTGCATAACATCCTCATTTAGCACCTCTGTATTTTTGTTCTTGTATGTTTCAAGTTCCATTCTAGCTGCTTCGCCTTGGCGCCTCCTGTTAAACAGTATAGTCTGTGAGAGGATGGTTTCACTTACAGATGCAGCAGCCTCGAAATTCCCCTCCCAGCCAGAGGCCATCCAGCTCCCAGCCGGCTGCCAGCCAGCTACCAGTCCCCCCCTCCTCTTGGGGGTGTGCCCAGAATCCACTATAAACACGCCTCTTCATTCAATTGCAGGGTGTCACCAGGAGATGGCGTGTCCCTGTGAAGCGTTTTAACTCATGTGCATCTTCTTTGTACTCAGAAGCACATCAAGAATGCATTTTTTACTCCAGAAATTATGAAGAATCAACAAAATATCACAGCCTAGAGAAGGATCACAAACTTTTCAATGTCTAATGTCAATTTAGTCGCCTTTATATTTATTTATTTACGTGCATAACGGGCTGTCTGCCACCAGCTTTGTGTGGAAATACTTCAAAATATGAAACAATGAAACAATTGGATTTATACTTTATCCAAAATCGGGGTGAAATATTGCATGCCACGGATTAGATAGATACAGAAATCATCATCTGAGAAACACTCATGATACTGATTTCACTGTTTATTGTCCGTTTTCATGTGTGTGTGTTAACTGATTGGCCAATAAAAACAAGTAGATTGGCCCATCTACGTCGGCCCATTGGCCCTTTATGCCCCACAGCATTGTTTTTTTTCATTGGTCTGATTGGCCCATTAGGATTATTCATGATTGAATGTAGGTGTCGTGCGGGGGATGAGGCTCACTGGCTGCGGAGGGAGAGTTGATGTTGTAGGAAGAACCCGTCTGCCTGGTCAAACATGATGAAGTCATGTTGAACATTTCCGTTTCCCAAAAAAACATTTATTTGAGGTGCAGCGGCACAATATTGATATCAAACACGCGTGCACAACGCCTGACGTAAAAAAAATGCATTCTTGGTGCTTCTGAGCACTATGTTTACCCGCGACTATAACTTTTTTAAATAGTTACTGTTTATATTCATCGCGTGAACAGTCTGAAAAAAGAGACAGAGACACAGAGAGGACACAGGCAGTCACAGACAGAGCGATGAAAAAGATCAGTGATAATTAACTACAGTATATTAAGCCTATGATGTTGAACATCGCAGTGCGCAGTGCGAGCCGTCTGCTGCGCTCCGCAGCCGCCTGTGAAGGCGAACGAAATCTGGAACCTTTCAGCTCAATGACATGACTTTGAAAGCACCAAGTGACTTGTTTTAACGAATTTCATTAGATTAAAATATGTAGAACTGCAAAATATCACTTCCATGAGGCTGTTCAGTCAGACATTAACAGATCACAGGCTGAAATTGGCATTTCATCCTCCCGTCCCTCCCTCTTCAGCGCACTGTAAATGATTTCTGTCCAGTGTCCATGATTAAGCATAAAAAAACTGCACAGGGTGCTCTACTAGACAAGCAGTTTTTCTTACAGCAGTGGAGGCTATGTGCAGATCTAATGAACGACTCAGCAAAGCTGACACGGTAACCAATTATAATGACTGCTCCTCCTGGTGGACTTATCGAGCGAGTGCAGGTAGTTTCCGCAAATGGAGCTTAGGGGCGTTACGAGTTGGCCCCGCGCCGATGACGTCATCGCGGGGGATCTCATTACAGTCACGAACCCGCCTACTGCAGAGCAGGGACCGGTCACGGACCCACCAGGGCCCCAGCACGAGATTAGGGGAATTTCGAGGCCGCTACATCTGTAACATGTTATATGCTTTGGGATGAGGACCTTCTTTGAGTTTCTCTCTGGCATCCTCTTCCATGCACTTCAAATATTACATCTTCAGTGAGAGGGATCATTTCTTTCTTGTTCCACTTGTTCTCTTCCAGGTTTGTCCTTGCTCGATGTGAGACATAGTGGTTCCATTCTGCACTGACTAAACCCAGGAAGTTCCTCACACGGTTTGCAGCTGCCTCATCTTCTTCTTTTACATACTGACCTATCATGATATCACCAACTGTCTTTAGAGAGTGTCCTAGTTTTACAGCAAGAGATGGTCGATCATAGCGCTACTTTGACTTAGTGTAGCCAGATGCCTTTTTAGCTGCATCAACAGCCAACTTGAACATTGGTGGAACTAAGATGTCCTCCAGATTTTTCACCTTCCTGTTTATTGCCTTTGCAGCCAACACAAATCTCCCCAACTCTCTCATTTTCTGACTCACATAGCCGTCTTTGGATGGATCACTCCCATGCTTCTCCAACAGTCTGTCGCCATACTCACAAATAAGTGAGTCAGATTTTACCTCAATCGACACCTCATCATGGATCATCCTACAAATGATTTTGGAACGTCTCTCTGTTGTGTTTCCTGATTTTGGAATGAGACAGGAAGCAGCAGCTTGGACTCTCTTTCTTTTCATGGATTTTTCCTGGGGAGCATCATTTGTTTTTTGCAGGTAGCTTCGTGCTTCCACAGCTCACTTTTTCGGACAAACCCATAACAATGATTGCAGGGCAGGTAGTGATGTGGATTTACTTCTTCTGAAGGCTGTCTGTACGTCACTATCTCCCCTATTCCTGTCTGCAAGACAGTTACATTGTGGTGATAGTTACCCCTATGGCGAAGCTGATCCAACAGCAGACGTCGTTTCTTTGAGTTTTTGTTAAAGGACATTGCTCTAATAACTAAATAATAACTTCTTCTTTCTTGTGCTTTCTCTCTAGATGACGGGAAATTTTACTCTGTGGCTTTTTGCAGTAAATACAATAATGTCTTTTGTCCCACTTCCTTTTCTCTCCCCTCTTGCACCTCTTCACTGTTATGTTTGGCATGCCGTCTTCCTTCTCATCAGCTGCTTTGTCAGCATCACCTCTCAGCTCTTCTTCCTCTTGCATTTCAGCATCCTTAAGTAACTGCATTGGACTTGGAATGCTGGTCTCACTGTCTGAAGAGCTTGGAGAAGGCACATAATCACTGCCGTCATCGCCACCCGACTCATTACTACTGTCAAGATCCTGTCAAAATGAAATGTTTACAAATGTTTTAGTTTGGACAATGGTCAATCAAATCAGTTGGAAACCTCATGCCAGTCCTCTGTCATCTTTCAATGACACTGAATTATTTCAAGAACTACAGCTCTTGCATGGTTAAATAATTTTCCAAAAGTTACTGAATTAAAAAAAAACTTACTTATAGGACTTATTTATGACAGCTGAAAGAAAAACTAGACAATTTCCCCCTGGGAAATTTTGAAAGGGCCACGGGGGCTACCGCCGGACAATGCCAACAGCTAATGCTAAGCTAACATTAGCATGTCAATTAACACATTAAAAACATCTGAACCATAATCAGAATGCCTTGAACAATCATTTTAGCCAAGGTTAGCATGTTAGCATTAGCATGCTAACATTAGCATGTTAGCACAACAACCCGACATCAAAAGTCAAACCTCTATGCACCAACAAGTTCATAGGACCTCATGTTAATATTAGCATGTTAGCATTGTGGCTAATGCTAACAGGCCAACATCACTCATTACCTCACTAACACTTACAACTCACCAGTAATAGGCTAGGCTGTGGCTCATTGTCAAGCCACTGCATAGCCACAGCTGAAGCTACATATGTGTGTGTGTGTGTGTGTGTGTGTGTGTGTGTGTGTGTGTGTGTGTGTGTGGGAGAGGAATGCTGAGAGAAGTACTCAGGCTCGGAGGTTGCCACGGCAACTTGAGGTGGCCTGATCAATGATGTCACCCACTCAGACACAGGTGCAGACACACATGCATTGTATTGGAGGCAATGAGGAGCAGAGACAGAAACGTCTGAATTTAGCCTCTGCGCACCCCTCGAACAAATGCTTCTCACGCAAAGACCGAAAGTCCGATTGCCAAAATTTCTTCACCATCAGAGCTACAAGGCTTTGCTCTACACGCTGATCACTTTCTTTTTCCGCTGGGGTCAAAAATGCAGATTTTACAGCGAGTTAAAAACATGGTTGGTTTCTGTTTCTCCTGTTTTTGATTTGTATTGGACCTTATGAGCCAGGTGAGAGGTACTCTCCTTGCTCAGAGGCTCATAAATCAAAAACTGTAAGTCCTGTCGCTTAACCAGGCACATCGTGAGAATCAGCACTACAGCTCTGGAAATTTTCACGTATGTAGAGCGAAATTTGTGCTTTGGAGGAGCGTGGAAAGAAAAAGTGTCAGACGATTTTCAGAGCTTCTCTCCACTCTGGCAGTTAGTCTCCTCCACACTAGCGTGAACATTCCATGTAATACACACCCATTATAAACTCACAGTTTCTCCCAAAACGATCATGGTCATTGAACAGTGACTGCTCAAAAACTATACGATCGAAACGTGGCTTAATACACCAATACACGAGACTTGTGTCTACTTTTCAACGTTGGAATGGCGTCTCTAGGTGAACATATACCGGAGCAGTAGTCCATTGAAAAAGGGGGAGATTTTTCCACATTTTTCGACTCGTCCCATTCATTTCTTATGGGAAATTCTCTTCCTCGCATTCCTCTTTCATGTCCTCGCTGGGCGGAGCTTTACACTTTGTAAATACTGTTTAAGAAAGGTGTTAAAAGGTTGATTATTATCATTCATCATCTCTTATGCCATGTCAGTGGCACAACATGAATTACTAGAGAGATCAATACAGTATTGAGGTGTTACACTGCTTTAGTTCAACTTAAGTACAACTATAGCTTCACCCCTTGTGGCTAACAAGGCTCATACTTGTAAAACATGGTTCGTTTTACAAGTTAGTCATTGACTGCATCATTATTTTAACAGCTAATTACATATACAGTACAGTACAGTACAGTATACCCTCTACAATTAACTAGACTACACCACTAGGTCTAACGCTACATTTCAGTACAACATGGTTCAGTCTTTTCACATGTTTTCAGCAGCTACTTTGTGAACAATAAATCTGAGTTGAAATCAGCAGGAGTAGAGCTAGTTTGCTGTTAGCTGTCAGCAGCTGATGGACAGTAGAGTCCTGCCATGTGTTTGGCTAAAGGAGTTAACAGCCAACAGAGCTAACTGAGCTTACAGAGCTAATAAAGCTAACAGCTAAGAGAGCTAAACACACAGCAGGATTGAGAGTTTCTGTTCAGAGAAACATGAAGTGTTAAAGAGTGGACTACAGTTTAATGTGACAATGCAACAAGTTCACAGTAAATAAATGTACTGAAGTACTTCATTTGAGTATAGTTTGAAGGTAAAAGTACAGCTAGAAAGTCCTTGTTCGATTCCCGCTGCGGGCGCTGGTGGCATGTCCTCCACCATGCCTTCGGTGCCTGCTGCTTGAGGAAAAAGGGCCTTTCTGTTTTTTGAGTTTGCATGTTCTCCCCGTGTTCACCTGGGGTATCCTCCATAAAAATACCCCCACTAAAAACGTGCAAGAAGATCACCACCTGACCAATGGTGATGCCAAAGAACTTGTCCCCGGGCGCCAGTCGGCTGGCAGCCCACCGCTCCTGGTCTGCCGCGGAGGAAGGACTTACCAAGGATGGGTTAAAAGTAGTGCTGTCAGGCGATTAAAAAAATTAATCTAATTAATTACAGGATTTGTAATTAATTAATCTAATTAATCGCATTTTAATCTCATATCTGCTAAAGGGTTAGGTGAGCTCACGGTAGCACTAGCGGCACTAGCAGCAACTACATGTTTACATGTAGTGTTTAAATGATAATTCAGGCTGGAGCTGCTACGGTGATAGGAAAATTCTTTTTTACACAAGGTACAAATCACTGCATTCTTGTTAATAGTCCCGTCTTTGTTCTTTTAATAAATAAACTTGCCGTTCAAAGGTCCAAGTAGGCTTGCCTCGCTCTCCGCTGTCGCATCCACGTCTGTTGTCACCCTGCTTTTGACTAGTAGCGCAGGTAGGATGCAGCCTACGGGTCACTCAAAGTGCCAAATCTAAAATGCTTGCGCATTGACTTGCCACTCATGATTAATTGCGTTAATTTTTATAGCGCGTTAATTTGCAGCGTAATTAATTAATCTAATTAACGCATTAAACTGACAGCCCTAGTTAAAAGCAGAGAAAGAATTTCACACATGCATGGCGTGTGCAGTTTCCCCCCCAACTCTGCATGTTGTGTTGATTGTGACAAATAAAGGATGTCTTCTTCTTCGAAACTAGACTACATCTCTGGGTCTAACTCCACATTTCAGTACTACATAGTTCAGTCTTTTCACGTTTTCAGCAGCTACTTTGTGAACAACAAATCTGTGTTGAAATCGGCAGGAGGAGAGCTAGTTTGCTGTTAGCTGTCAGCAGCTGATGGACAGTAGAGTCCTGCCATGTGTTTGGCTAAAGGAGTTAACAGCTAATAGAGGTAACAGAGCTAACAGAGCTAATAAAGCTAACAGCTAATGGGACTAACAGCAAAAAGAGCTAATAGAGCTGACAGCTAACAGAGCTAATAGACCTAATAAATCTAACAGCTAATGGAGCTAAATACACAGCAGGACTGAGAGTTTCTGTTCAGAGGAACATGAAGCGTTAAAGAGTGAACAGCAGTTTAATGTGACAACGCTACAAGTTCGCAGTAAATAAATGTACTGAAGTACTTCAGTTGAGTACAGTTTGAAGGTAAAAGTACTTTTGGAGTTTACACCAGTTTACCAAACTTCAGTCAGAGATTAAAGTAAGCAGATACATTTACTCCAGTTCTGCACTGAACATTGCTGAGGTACTTTGACAACAAAAAGTGAATGTAGCTGTTATTGATTTTAATAGAACATTTTGCACACCTTGTGGCTAACAAGGCTAATACTTTGGTGGTTTGTATTATTAGTTAATCATTGATTGCAACATTATTAATTATAAGCTAATTATATGTACAGTACAGTACAGTACAGTATACCCTCTACAATAAACTAGACTACATCTGGGTCTAACTCCACATTTCAGTACTACACAGTTCAGTCTTTTCTCGTATTTAGCAGCTACTTTGTGAACAACAAATCTGTGTTGAAGTCGGCAGGAGGAGAGCTAGTTTGCTGATAGCTGTCAGCAGCTGATGGACAGTAGAGTCCTGCCATGCGTTTGGCTAAAGGAGGTAACAGCTAATTGAGGTAACAGAAAAAATAAAGTATACACAGAGATAAAAGCCTTCTCAAAAAAGAGATGAGGGGATTTAAAAGCAGTGACCTAACAAGCCTAATCTCAACAGGTTATTTCAGAGTGTGGGGGCCCAGACTGCAAAAGTTCAATAACCCTTAACAGCAGCTGGGCTCTGAGAACGACCGGAGGGCCACCATCAACAGATCTAAGAGGGCACCCAGGCTCATAGGGGGTTATCAGAAAGGACAGAGGGGAGAATGGGTCTGGAAATAGTGGCCCACTGAACTGGAATGGTGAGATCTGGTTTTGAGCATTTGATCATGAAGAGGGCATGGCACTGTGAGCTGTCAGAGAGTGATAAAGGTTCCTTCAGCAGGGCCCAGTGAGGCAAACAGAGCCGATGGAGGGCGCTCATTATGTGATAAGGAGATGCTGTTGACTATTGATCCAGCATCAACACGTGCTGTTAGGGAAATAGCAGGGCAATGATCAGTTGCTAAAACCACAGCTAACGCCCTGATGATTGTGTTGACACAAGCATGTGCTAACATTAGCTCTTCAGTTAAAAGCATCACACCAGGAAGAGCAAGAGGCCATAACAGAGAACTGGTCATCACTTCATAGAAGCACTGGTAGTCCTGTTAGCAGAGTAGCTAGAAGAGCCAGCGTATGAAGGAAATGCTAATGCTTTTTAACTTGGATATATTTATTTTATATTTTATATTACATTTTATATTTCATGTTTATTGCTGTTTGCACCAGGGATTTGAGGGAAACGATATTTCAATTCTGTTTATGTCCTGTACATATAGCAGCATTGACAATAAATTTGACTTGACTTGACTAACAGCATGTGGTTGAGGTGGACCTGGGCCTCCTGAATGAAATGGGTCTAAACCAGAATATAATGCCATTATGGACCAGTCCACAGCAGCTGCCTGAGGTCTGATGGACTTTAACTCTCAAGCTAGTAGCAGGTTGACTTCAGTGATGCTAAATGTTAATGACAACAGGCCGGATCATTGCAGTTACTCTGACACGATGGACACAAACCCTGAGAATGAGGGGCAACATACACAAATCACTAAAGTCATACAGCACGTATGTATCTATACGCACATATGCAGGCTAGACAAACACAGCTCGTAGTTATCAAACGGGGGATAACATCATTTCATCATTCACTGATCATCATTTATTTATTCATCGTAACTCCAATTAATTCAATCATTTTATAATATTTTGTTACCTGAATTAACCATTCATTGATGTACTTTGAACTGATAAAGCCGTTTTGTGCCAGAATGGTTTTAAACAATCCCCCCTTTTTTCTGTTGTTGGTCCTCGCTGGTGCACATCTGTGATGTTACCCAGATCCTGAATTATAAAGTCCCCACCGTGACCATGCCTCCCCACCCACACCGTCTCTGAGCAAGAGGAAACTCTCAGGCCTGGGGTTGTCTGTCACCTTGTTAGTTCATGCTAGTTAGATTGATCAGTGAAATTAAAAACATCTCCTACATTCATGCTTTCTCTCCTTTAAAAATCTAATAAAAAGTGTAGAAATAAAAAAAATTTAAATATATAAATGATTAATACTAATAATAGAATTCACAGTTTATTTTTTTCATTTCATTTTCAATTTAAATTTCAAGTGAGTAATGTCGTTTTTACAGAACATGCAGTCCTTCCAGCCAGTCTCAGTGATGACTGATGTGTTACACACAACCTGACATTTACTGTCCCCACCTGGACCATGCCCATCCCCCACCCTCCTGTCTGTCTCAGCCCCGCGCCAAATTGTGCACTCTGCTCTGTGAACGTGGTTTGTTTTAATGCACGCATGGCCCGTCAGTCTCTCGGTGTGTTCTTTAAAACTATGTGCGGAGTTACTCCGGGCAGTACTGCTGAATAAACCCAGCGCTCCTTTTATGCTGCACACGACACACCCGCTCCCGACGACAGACCGTCTGCACATGCAGCAAAGCGGAGATAGCGTTAGTGGAACCTGAAGAAAATGGTAAGTTTTACTTATTGTAACTTACTAGGCTCACAATATAATATTATGCCGTTAAGTTTAGCTGCTTAATGTTTGCACGCGTTTCGAAACATGAAAAGAGCCGTGTTGCAATGCGCTGGAGCTAATGCTAATGTTAGCTAACACTTTGCTAGCAAGGATGGTAACCGAGTTTCAACTAATTAGCGACCTGCACATTCAGATATCAGGTAAACCAGATTTGAAGCCAGGCGACCGGAATATTACAACAACAATTTATCTACAAAATGTAATTTATTTCAGTTTAAAGCTCGCGACGTCTCTGTGCGTCACGCTTCGGACATGCCAGTGTAATGTGTTGATATCAAGGTATTAATACGAGTGCCCCCTATACAGGGGGAAGCATGAGATGTTGGCAGTTCAGACGGTCAATGCTCACGGTGGGAAGTACCAGTCCTAACTTGCAGCATACCAGAATGACGGGGAGAAGCCTCTACCCCAAGAAATTATATGGGCATGTAATGAAAACAGGAAAATAGTGTACGGCGCCGCTGCCACTGACTGCCGTAACTTCGCAGTTAGTTTCACGTCTCCGCCTCATTTACACGTGAATCGGCAGAGCCCTCACAGAGGACTCTGCTGAGCAGCCCGAGGTGTTATTTTACTGTTTTATTTGCATTTTGTCCTTTTATGAGGGATAACGGTACTCTGCTCAGATTTTTGCACAGTTACTCATCAGATATTACTTTACTAATTCATAGATGAATTTGGCTGCTAGCACATGATTTAAAAGTGGTTTTCACTCAAAATAAGGGGTTTTTTTAGGCTGAAATAAAAATTAAAGATCTCTACTGTGTTCAATTTTGAATGAGAGGTGGACAATATAGGCCTCGTATTGAAGAGGTTAATGGTCATTATACAACACAGGGTTGTACAAAGCAATGGAAGTTTGTAGCTCCTTCATGTCACATAAAATATACAGATAATTAAATGAACAATATATACAGTGATTATTCATATACATATAAAGTAGAGCATTTTTTGAAATTGCACCTGGATGGATGTAAACAGCGACAACGAGATGGTGGTGGTGATAATATGATCTTCATCTTCACATTAAAAGTTCCACATCTGGGAAACACTATGAAACATATGAAGTCAGTACAGTGTCATGTGATATGAAGTTTGACTGTGTCACTTGTGTTGACAGGAGGATGGCCCAGGATTTACATTCACTGGTGACAGCTTTGGATGTACAGGTGAGAAAGGGGGGACGCAATGAGATGATAGTATAATGAGGTTTGTAGTAAGGTTTTTTTGGAAGTTTTTTTTTTTTAAGTGCACAACCAAAATGAATATCCAAATGCTTCCTGTTTCTCTCTTGTAACGCCCTTCCTCCAGGAGAAGTTCATGCATGTGCATGGGAGGTCAGTCCATCAGTGGCTCACTGATAGTCCTATGTCTCCCTCAATATTGAAATTAAGTTTCATTCCCCTCAATAATGTGCAGTGATTTTAGGAGGAAATCAGACATCTTCTGTAATTGATTTGCAGTGCCTGATGTGACAGATGGCTTTGACACTGAACAGAAGAGAGAGGTAGGGTATGCCATCATCTTTCTGTGCAATAGAAACACTGTGTGACAGTATGCCTCTGAGGCATGCTTCACATTTATTTAGATTTTATTTTATTTTGCAAACGATCACATCAAACTGTTTGAAGATGAGGGTATGTCTTTGAAAATATTACACCATGAGAGAGAGGTGTCCCAGTCACCATGTGCTTCTGTCTCATTAGTAAACATTCTGTTCATCAGTACTAAGTATTGCTCCAGCTGCAACTTTGTAAAACAATCAGCAAAATGAAACAAGTCATTTCTAGCAGAAATAAATCATTCTCTTTTTTATAGTTGAAGTTGATATGTTTTGTTCACTCAGCATATTTGAATTGGAGGGAAACAGTGATATTGTTAGAGCGACTGTTGTGAGCCAACTCAACAACTCACAAAAAAAGATGTTTTCATTTCATTCATTCTTATTTTCATTGTTAAAAACTGATTTTCTTTGTTTATTTTTCAGGAAGTTCACCGGTCCTCCAGTGACAGCGAGATGAGCGTCCTTGACCCCACACCACCTGATGTTGACAAGGTCAGACACTGCAGTAATACCATATATCCACGAATGGTACTACTAAGTTCTACTCTACTTGCCTCTACTCGCCTCGGGTACAGAGTACTTTTTTTTCCATTGCAGATTGTAGTCCCTCAATGAAGGCCAAGTCTTCTCTAGTTGTCATAGTGAGTTAAACTGCCCAGACATTAAGCAATGGAGGTGTTAACCTTCCAGATTTTATTTGCCGACAAACTGTAACCTGCACTATACATTTACTGCTAACTGACAACTGACACTGCTCATCTTCCCATCTGCTCCTATCATGCTCTGCTCCGCTGATACAGCCGACTACAAGCGGTGTTGCAGCGCGAGATGTTAACCTAATGGTGACATGTGTTTCTCTCTCTGCAAATGAGTAAAAGTTTTAAAAGTAACACAGGGCTCATCAGGTAGGTCTGTGAGCATCTGTCAGTGGGGAAACAGCATGAAACTAATGCAATTTCCAGAGAGAATTATCTATTCTATAAATATAGTATGCAGATGGCTTAATTTTTGGGGGGCATTGTATTACTTTTACTATAGTGAAACAATGACACATAATGACACACAGAAGTCATGACCTTAAACTAATGTTGTAAGTTGGCACCGCTTAGTCAAAGTAATGGATCAGTTTGGTACTCAGTAGAGAGAGACTGATTATAAATAGATTTTTATTTGGAATTGGTTGCGGCAGTAAAATAAAAGATAGAGTACTTTGCTTTTGTATGTATTTTAGACCAGTGGTGGAAGTTTTTCCTCGCCACTGTCGCCAAGTGCTTGCTCATGGGGGAATTGTTGGTTTCTTTGTAGATAAAAGAGCTCGGCCTGTACCAGCTCTATATGGAAAGTGTCCTGAGACAACTTCTGTTGTGATTTGGCGCTATACAAATAAAACTGAATTGAAAATTGAAATTGAATTGGTTCCCAACATGTGGTCTGCACAGTTTTGTCCCACTGAGGTTGTGAGGTTATCAAAATTATTTTTGTGCACATTAAATTTATAAAATCCCAATAACACACCCAATTGGATAATCAAAACTCTGTATAATCCAAATCAAAACATATTTTTGGTCCACATTTAATTCATTAAGCTATTTATTACCTCTGACTTTATTCTTTTAGTAAGTGTATGCGGGTAGGAGTTGGGGGTGGGGGGCCTGGCTTGTCTTGGACACAGGCAAGGGGGGCTTCAAGGAAGAAAGGTTGGGAACCACTGTTTTAGACACTCAACGACCTACTGTACAACATTCTAATCTATTGTTTTGTCTTGATTTTATGATGATTGTTTTTCAGAAAGTCCACCAATGGTCCAGTGACAGTGGCAGTACCATTATCCTTTCCTCCATTACAACTGATGTTGACAAGAACACGAGTGTACCGGAGCTCACAAGAACCGACAGTGTGATTGTAAGTTTATCTGTAAAACTTAACATGCTAACACAAGCATGATGGCATCTGTTAGTGAAATGAAGGCAAAGTAAATCCACATTTTGGATTTTATTATGTTTGATTTGTGATTTGACAAAATACCACAATCTAACTCCTAGCTTCTTTTTTTATCAGCTTAACAGACGAATGCTTGGATACAGAGCAGAAGAATCTCTATCAAGTTCTGAGATCAGCGAGGATGAGTATGTTCCTCCATCTGCAAAAGAAACAGAAAGTGACAGTTCAGCAGATGTCGAACAGCCCAAGTGTAAAAAGAAAAAGGTAAAGAAAACACTTTCAGCTGATTCTCAGGAAGTTCAGCCACGCAAGAGAAGATGTAAGACATGTTCCACTTCCCTGAATGCAAGTGATGCCGGAGAGTCCTCTTCATCTGATAGTTCTGATGTGACCGTCATGATGTTAAAGAAGAAAAAACATGGCGGCAGACTTTACAACAAGAAGTTCTACTGTGTGTTTTGCTCTAAGCCTTTCAGCAAAATGGCGCGCCATTTGGAGTCAAAACACCAAGACAAACCAGAAGTGGCAAGAGCAATTGCATTTCCAAAAGGTTCTAAAGAGCGAAGAATACAGTTGAGTTTATTGAGAAACAGAGGCAACCGTGCCCATAATAATAAGGTGATCAAAGAAGGAAAAGGAATGGTGATACCCCGTCAACAATCCAGTGCACCTGTAAAACCCAGTGATCACATGCACTGTGTGAACTGTGAGGCTTACCTCAAGAGGAAATCACTTTGGAGGCACATGCAGAGATGTCACCTACACAAGAAAGTTGAAGGTTTAAAGCCAGGAAAAACTAGGGTCCAGGTCCTTTGTGCACATGCTCAGCCAGTTCCAGACAGTGTGAATGCCCGATTTTGGAAACTGGTGCTTGACACGCAAGAAGATGAGGTCACAAATGTTGTCCGCAAAGAGAAAAACATACTGAAATTAGGGGAACACCTCTTCAATAAGCATGGACATGATGTCACAAAATATGAGCATATCAGACAAAAGATGCGTGAGACAGGGCGACTTGTTCTCCAAGGAAAGAAAAATGAAGAGTTGAAGAATCTATCAGATTTCTTTCTACCAGCTAATTTCCCTCATGTCATAGAAGCAGTGAAGAATGTGGCAGGCTTGAATGAGGAAACCAACACGTACAAAACACCATCTTTGGCCTTGAAGTTAGGCCACAACCTCAAGAAGATAGCAAATATTGTTGAATGTGAAGCAGTGATCTCAGGTGACAAGAACGCCATTCGCAATGTGAAGGGGTTTAAACAAATCTGTGACACTAAATGGAGCGAGTGTGTGTCATCCCAGGCCCTCAGGAATTTGAGTGAGGCAAAATGGAATAGTCCACAACTTCTTCCCTTTACTGAAGATGTGAAAAAAATGCACCATTACCTCAACGTACAAAGGAAGGAGTGCCAAACAAAACTCCAGGAAGAACCAAGTAAGCAGCACTGGGCAGAACTTGCTAAAATAATGCTTTGTGAGGTTATCCTTTTTAACCGCCGAAGAGAAGGAGAAGTATCCAAGATGTCTCTTACTGCCTTTACATTGAGAGATACCTCATCGACTCATCCAGATGTCGAGCTTGCTCTGTCTGACCTTGAGAAGAAACTTTGTAAGCACTTCAAGAGATCAAAGGCAAACGTGGACGAAAGGTCCCCATTCTCCTCACCCCTGATATGTTGGCATCGATGGAGTTACTTGTGAAGACTCGCCGGAACTGTGACGTGTGTGATGAGAATCAGTTCATGTTTGGGAAACCACAAGCACTCAGTCACTTCAGGGGATCAGATGTCATTCGTCAGATTGCTCAAACCTGTGGTGCAAAACACCCACAAGCATTATCATCCACTAAGTTGAGAAAACACATGGCCACTATGTCCAAGGTCCTCACCTTAAAGGACAATGAAATGGATGACCTTGCTGACTTCCTTGGCCATGACATCAGAGTGCATCGTCAGTATTATAGACTGCCTGAAGGCACCTTACAGCTGGCAAAGATAAGTAAAGTTCTTATGGCCCTGGAACAAGGACAGCTGTCTGAATTTAAAGGAAGGAATCTTGATGAGATCAACATTGATCCACAAGGTAAAACAAGCCTGTCTAAATAACTGTAGTGTGTACTACCTTAATTTGATGTTGCATTCGTTGATAAAATGTCGGGGCACCACCTTCCTCAGCTAAGAAGGATTGCAGGAATTAACTGCTATAACGCTGATAAATACTAACGAATGAACTAACAGTAAACCAGTCTGATAACCTGAAGTGTAAACTCTGGATACAGGGATCGTAAATATTCAGTTCAAAAGGACACCGTCTAACCAGGACTTAAATCAAAATATCATTTATTAAGCAGAATTGTGGATAATGGGTAATGTACCATGAACAATAAGACAGAAGATGGGAGGTGATATGACAGAACACACAAGAAACTTATGGCAACACAAGGGTAAATAAATTGGCGATAGTGAGAGGCAGTCTAAAAGAAGTAATGGGGACGCGAACGCGGAGTTAAGGGAAAGAACGATTAATGGAGAGAATTTGGACGAATTGACCTAATCTTACCCTCACGGACCAACTCTTATTCAAACCCACTTAGCGTGCCTACTTGGTTGCTGGCGTCCCGTTGTGCTCTGCTCCGAACTGGCTCGAAGACGTTCCAGATGTTCGTCCGCGGCTCGATCTACTTGGTGGTCTAGTGGAAGGCCCAGACCTCCAAGATGACAAACTGGTGCGGAACGGGGCGTCTCTGGAACTGGTTCGGCGGTCGGTTACAGATGATGGACTGCTCCGGATGGTTGTGAACCGGACCAAGGATCAACAGCTGGCCGCAGGGTTTGGTTCGGTTGAGTCCGTGACGGATTATTTTAGACTGATAGTACAAATTAAGAGTCTCTTCGATGGCCGGTCGAAGAAGGCTACAAAATTAGTATTACTTGCCTAAATTCACTAATGAAAACAAAACAAAACGTTGGGCTAAAGAGGAAGTTAACTTTGAAGTTTACGGCAAATTATAAGAATACGTCTTCTGAAGATAATTTACGCTACTCGGAATGGCTTGGAGTAGCTCGAAGACGAAAACTTAAGGAGCAAAACGGCTGTGCAAAACTTAAGACAAAGGTAAAGAAAAGAACTCAGCTGAGGGTAACTAGATGTGAAAAAAAACAAGACTAACTAACTAACAAAAACTTAGACGGAACAAAAAAAACAAAAACTAAAACTCTACTAAAAGGCTACTAATCTACTCCTGAAACGCGCACTACACGCAGTTTTTAAAGGTCGCTCCGGGGCGTGTCGAAAGGCAGGCCATCGAATCACGTGAGACTCTTTGTGACGCGCGGTGTAATCTCGCCTCATGGAGCTGAACTAATCAAAGAATCATACGAGGGGCTCATCTGCTTCTCACTATGGTCAATCACATATAATTTCAATGACAAATTTCGATGGCATTTCAATATTGTTCACAGCAGGCATTAGGTACTTTCTATGGTTGGGTGACAACATTAAATGACAACCATGGTACAATTTTATCCCAACAGGCATAATAACTCAATGAATAACTAATACAAAAATAAAGGTAATAATAAAGAGAGGCAGATTATATTTGTCAAAAAAAAATGATTATCACAATTACGGTTACTTATCGATAAATGTACCAAGTCAAGCATATTCAATCTGACGGTTAGGAAACTCTGGATGGCAGTATAGTCTTGTGGTGACAGTTCATACAACTTTTATAAAACCGTTAAAATCACAACTTGGTCATACTTCAGGTCAGAGATACGGGAAAAACATCAATATTATGCGTACCCCGAATCCTGCAAGTTGAAAACATGAAAAGTGAAGTTTAACATAAAAGTCTGGTTATCTTGGGGTATTGGGAAAAAGCACACAAACATGAGTCACTAGTTGCTTCAATGGATGTCCGGTTTACGACCCATCAGCATTTGCTGATGTTTGTGGATTCCTCTGAGGCCTGCTATTTGTCTCTTCAGGCAGTCTTGTTGTATGGAGTCCTCGGGCTATTAAGGAAGTAATTAGCATAGAGTGGGACATCCTGGTTTAGAGATAGGCGTTGACCTTTTGGCTCTCTTTCTTCAGTGTGTTAGCAAAGTAGTTTACTGAGCCAGACATCCTGTCTCTCTTCGAAATCAGATTGCATTATAGGTAAACCAGGCGGTCTATAATTCAATCAGTTGGCGGGTTTACACCTCCATTTCCCTTGATTATCACCAGAAAAGGAGGGAAAGAAGGGGTCAGTTAAAGGCCGGTTCTGCTACATAACTAAATAAATGTATTTACACACAGGGGTTTCCCTTCATAGAATGTTTTCACAGCTGCCAAAGGGATTTCACCAATTGCTAAAAATTTAAAAAATACCAGTAGATTGATTTCTCCCATGTGACATTACAACCAGCATATGGTGCATTATGGGCCGGAGCTCCCATTGGAGGAGAGTAGCCAAGACAGTTTAACCTCTAGCATAGTATAGGACAGAGAAGAAGGATTTACTTACAGTAAATGTACACAGTGACCAGTGGTTTAGGGATGTGTTCAGCTTTTCTCCTCTCTCTGCCCTTTTGTTGTTTTCTTGAAATGGTTTATGTGCTGTCTAATAGTTGTATCTATGTGGTTGCTGTGTTTCCCAGAGAAGATGGCGCTGGACAGCGATGCCTCAGAGACTGAAGATGAGGATGACATGACTGTGAAGGATGTTGCGCCTTCTTATTCATCTTCACCTTCACCTTCATCTTCACAATCATCAGGTATGTAGGTAACTATTGAGAGGGAATAATAGTAAAACTAGAAAATGCTATTTTTGTTGATAATCATGTTTTATCTTCAACAAGCACTCTAATAAAGAAGTAAAGAAGCTACTCATTTATTAAAAGAGAGCTTTGTGTTTACAGCCAAATCAAGGGTGAAAAATAAATTCGCTGCTGAAGTTGGACGAAAAAGTGATCCACATCCAACCAGAGGTAAAAATATTTCTAGTAATTTGAAAGACTGTGAGGATTATGGAAATGTTAACTTGTAAGGAGAACACATACTGTCCAGCAAGCCTTTTATTATTTGCATGTCTTTTACTTTTACTCTAATGCAGCTCCCTTAAAATACCACACAAAAGTTTATTCTATGGGCACCAACAAAAGGTACAGACTGATTGATTGCATATATTGATAGTCCTTTCTCCCCATTTTTGTTCATGTATTGTAACAGGTAGGTCAGATGAAGAGATGCCACTGCTCGGGGAGGTCTCTGGCCAATCACACACAACTGAAGGTAAGCTGTGTTTTCTTCAGTGGCTTATGAATGGATCAGCCTCCTCTGGTGTCTGAAAACTACAAGGGTGATAGCGAGCAGGTGAATGGAGGCATGAGACAGCACCTCTGATTTTGAAAATAACACCAGTGTTTTATCAGTAGTCTCAACGCCTCAGTCTGTAAATCAGTGTTATCATTCTAATAAAGCCAGTGTGTTTAAGACTGCAATCAAAATGAGAGGCACGTAACACAGTTGTATTTGTTCTTACAGCATGACATTTCATACACTTGCTCTAATTTTAAATGATTATTTTGATACGACAGTATGGTCTGTGTTGTTCAGTTGAACCCCTTTGTGTGTCCAGGCAAACACATAGATACACTAAAGCAACCACCTGGTACATGATGGCAAAAACATTGAAACTTCCAAGCAACTACTCCTTACAGCCTAGCAATAAGATTGACTAATGCAACTACTACTGTTACTACTGATACTTGTGCAAGTGTTGGTAAACCTCATCTTTGGTCATACTTCTACCACCTGTATTTCTATTGCTGGTTGTATTCTGCTCCATGTTGTTCTACTAGTAGATCTAGTATTGTGTGTACTGCTGCTCCGCTCAAAAGCTGTGGTCATTATAGCCTTGTGTTTCATTTTGTTCAGGGTCATCACAAATCAAGAGAAAGAAGTGGACTGAAGAAGAAGTCCAGGCTGTGGAGAACACACTCATGGACTACATCAGCTCTGGGAAGGTTCCTGGGAAAGCCCAGTGTCTCGAGTGCATCAAGTCTTCACCAGCAGCACTTAGTGGGAGGAGCTGGCAGGGAGTGAAGTTTTATGTAAAAAAACCGCATTGACGCTTCAAAGCGAGACTCTGTGAAACGAAGGTAAGCTTTGGACACTGAGCTGCCGTCAGATGGAGGATTTTGATTCTACATCTTGCCAGTTCTCTGTAAGTTCTGTTTATTTAGTCACATCTGGACTCTCGTCTGTGGTTCAGTTTGGGAAACAAAGCACTTTGGTTAAGGTTTGGAAAGATCAAGGTAAAATGTTAATGAACACATTCTGTCTCAGGTTACTGGTAACGTTTACAACTTTTTAATGCCAGTGTGTAAAGTAAAGTTTAATCATGATGTATTTCATGCAAGCAGTTTTTGTTTTGTAAGATCAGATACATTTTCAGTGAACATTTTACTGACACATTCGGTATCAACAGTTTTGTGACTTGCTGCATGTTAACATGTTAATAGGACACGTAATCTGGTCGCCACTCATAGACATGTCTTCTGCTCAGGTCTATGCTGGCTTGTTCTTTGTTTATGTATTGTATAGCCTACTGTACTGCTGTACTGTTTTGCAGTTATTGCAAGTATTGAATTAATAATGTTGAAAGCAGTTGATGTAAATATTGTACATTCATAGTACATAATTTTGAAGGAAATTTCTTCAGTGGAAATATTTTTGGGATTGGAGTCCAGTATGCACAGTTCATTATTCAGTATACAAATACAAGAGTTAATGGTGAATATACAAATGCAACATTAAAAAAATCTATATACACACAATGTTCTATTTTAACTAAAGCTCTTTATTGATTCTAAAAACTTGCCCTCCATTGCTTACCTTGTACAGGCCTGCAAGTACATAAATATATCCTCCAGAGACACATTTGTTATGTTGCCACCTGGTGGTGGTTTGTGGTAAGACATAATAGAAACGACCCCACCGGGATAGAAAAACCTGACAAAATTAAGCTTCAGAAATTTGAGAAATTTTGATACCCCAGTTGATTTTTAGGATTTAAAAAAATCAAGATGCCTTTCTGAGTTAAAACCAGCCCTTAATTTCATTTAAAAAGTGCTGTCCCCACGTGTAACCTTCTAGTCAGGCTGCAAGGGACGTCCCCACCATGTAGCAAAAACAAGTGTGTGTGTGTTACTTCCTGTTCTCTCAGTCTTGTCAGTGTCTTGAACTCACTTGTTTGTTGCTTCTTGTGTTCTGAGCTCACCGTCAGTGTCACTGTTTCACCTCTCAGACTGACTTCAGACCAGAAGATGAGTGTTTGTGTGGAGGAAGAGGAGGACAGAGCAGAGTCTCCAGTGTCCAGCTGTCTGTCTTTCAAGAGTGACCAGACCAAAGATCGTCCTCCAGCTCTCAGTAATGAACCTGGACCCTCAGACTCAAAGTAAGACCCTGTTTTTACTGTAAACTGACCTGATGGAAGATGATGCATTGAGGATGAAGACAAAATACTCTGCTACAAGATTCATGTTGGTGATGCAGAACTCTTCCTGCAGATCGTGTTTCAAACTGAGATCGACCTGATTTTATTTCTTCAGCAAAACTCTTGAAGCTCCATTTCAACATTTCCACTTGGAGAAGATGTTCAGACATTTTTGGCCTCACGTTGAAGTTGCTGTAAACATTTAAACGATTCAGAGTGTGAAAGAATCTGCTTCACATGTGAAATGAACTTCCTCATAATTGTCCTCAGAACATTTTGTTGCTTTGACTCTTGGTCAGATCAGCTGTTGTGAGCAGATGCATCTGGAATCAGTTGGTGTCATAATTGTCCATCATGTGGTAAAAAGTCATTTGTAGAAGAGCTTTGCTCACCTTGATGAACACTTTGAGTCATCAGTAAGTGAACCTTTGAGTTCAGCTTCTCTCCATCATATATTGTTGGTAAAGGTGAAGAACAAACATCCGTGGACAGTCCTTGTGTTAAAGTGATCCGTGCATGAGAAAGGAAGACTTGTAATGTCAGTTTAAAGTGAACTGACCCAAGTTAAGCTGCCAAAGTGAGTGTGAAACAGTAAAGGACATGATCAGCTCTCTTTGATGGAAGGATTTTACTGTGAAGTCGCTGCAGGAAGCGTTGAGTTTGTATTAATGACAGACTGCAGACAGACAGACAGACAGACAGACAGGCTGACAGACAGACAGACAGACAGACAGACAGGCTGACAGACAGACAGACAGACAGACAGACAGACAGACAGACAGACAGGCTGACAGACAGGCTGACAGACAGACAGACAGACAGACAGACAGACAGACAGACAGACAGACAGACAGACAGGCTGACAGGCAGACAGACAGACAGGCTGACAGACAGACAGACAGACAGACAGACAGGCTGACAGGCTGACAGACAGACAGACAGACAGGCTGACAGACAGACAGACAGACAGACAGACAGACAGACAGACAGACAGACAGACAGACAGGCTGACAGGCAGACAGACAGACAGGCTGACAGACAGGCAGACAGACAGACAGGCTGACAGACAGACAGACAGACAGACAGACAGACAGACAGACAGACAGACAGACAGACAGACAGACAGGCTGACAGACAGACAGGCTGACAGACAGACAGACAGACAGACAGACAGACAGACAGACAGACAGACAGACAGACAGGCTGACAGACAGACAGACAGGCTGACAGACAGACAGGCTGACAGACAGGCAGACAGACAGACAGGCTGACAGACAGACAGACAGACAGACAGACAGACAGACAGACAGACAGACAGACAGACAGACAGACAGACAGGCTGACAGACAGGCAGACAGACAGACAGGCTGACAGACAGACAGACAGACAGGCTGACAGACAGGCAGACAGACAGACAGGCTGACAGACAGACAGACAGACAGACAGACAGACAGACAGGCAGGCAGGCAGGCAGGCAGACAGACAGACAGACAGACAGACAGACAGACAGACAGACAGACAGTTTGTGAATGTTTCTGAAAGCAGGAGAGTTGAAATCAAAGGAACAATCATTTTCATGACAGTCTGAAGGCTGAATTCAAACAGAAAAGTAAGAACACTTTCACTGTTCTCTGTGAGCGTCTGAGCTGCTCGACTGTCGGACAAATCTGGATATTTTTCAACAACAAGCAACAAATGGTTGAAGTTACAAAGAAATGTCTTCACAGAGAGAAGAAGAGGAGTCATGTTTGTGTGGAGGAGACGCCGTCCTGCTGTGCTTTGTGTCAGGACATCCTGAAGGATCCAGTCTCTACCAGCTGTGGACACTGGTTCTGCAGACAGTGCACCACTTCATACTGGGACCAGTCTGCTTCATCAGGGGACTCCTGGTGTCCCCAGTGTGGTAAGTAAGACTGTCCATCCACTCATCTTCAAACTGTGACCTTCTACAACTCATGACATTTATTTGGAGACTCACAATCAGTTCATTCAACACACCAACCAAAAATGTCAAGAAACATGTGAGAACATGAACTTCATCAAATACGCTGAACTGCTTCAAAAGCCACGTTTAGTTTTTTGGTTTTCAGGCTGAAGATGTCGACAGTTTCTGCTGTCAGTGGGAGCTCGTTCCACCTCTGTGGAGCCAGAACAGCAGACAGTCATGATTTTGTTGAACAGCATCCATCGTAGTGACGGAGGGTTAAGCTGATTGGCCGTCGCAGAGCGCAGCGGACGATGTGAACAACAGCGTGGGTGACTGGCGACTGACTGTGGTAAATTACGGGAAATACATAAATACACCAAACTACTGCAGAGACATTTGAAGCAGGAATGAATGCTGATTGAACCTTTTGAAGACAAAAGCCAGATGTTAGCAGCTGTTAGTGGGTTTTTGTCCAGTGTGAAAGAGGCTTCAGTGAAACACAAACATGTTTCTGGATCAACAAGTAGAAGGTGACCAGACGAGACTGATGGGAGTTGCTTCAATATGCTGCTGAGTTCAATGATTTCATGTCCTTTTCTTAGAAAAGTGATAAATATTTGCAATCTCAACTTAGAAAACACAGTTAATCAAATAAATGAACGTTGTTGATTGTGTCTGTCAGAAATGTTGTATCTAAGTGAACGTCTGTGGTTTGGAGTTTACTGGCAAACCAGTGGGAGGCTTTCATTGTGAAGCAGCTGTATGAAACGCAGTGTGTTTCTTCATTTGATCAGTGGATCAGTTTGAAGTCTTGCTGGGAGGAAGGAACAGCCACAGTGATCTGTTCAGATGAAGAGCTGCTGAGGCTCAGCCTGTCGCCTCTGCTGTCAATCAAACACAGCGACAGTCAGAGGAGAGAGACAAAGGAGAATTTGTGACGCTCACCCAAAGTGGACTGATAAACCTTCACTTCTTTCTGTCTTCTTTATTGTTCTTTATTGATCATGAAAATAATCAGCAGATTGTCAAATTGTCTTTGTTTTGTCTCACTTTTCTCTCTTTTTTAGTGGACGGTGGTCTTCAGGAGGTTTTAGATGAACATAAGATCAGTCTGAGGAGGAGATGTGAACGTGTGACTGAAGGAAGTGATGAAACAGGAAGTGGAACCCTCCTCAACAGGATCTACACTGAGCTCTTCATCACAGAGGGACAGAGTGAAGAGCTTAATACCCAGCATGAGGTGAGGCAGCTTGAGACAACTTCCAAGATGAAGACCCTCCATGAGACCCCAATCAAGGTCCAGGACATCTTACCTGACCAACAGAGACGCATCAGAGTGGTCCTGACCAACGGCGTCGCTGGCGTTGGAAAAACCTTCTCAGTGCAGAAGTTCACTCTGGACTGGGCAGAGGGCTCGGAAAACCAAGATGTCAGTGTGGCGGTTCTGCTTTCGTTCAGGGAGCTGAACCTGGTCAAAGATGAGCAGTACAGTCTTCTCAGGCTGCTCCATTTTTTCCATCCAACCTTACAGAAGGTGACAGCAGAGCAGCTGGCTGTCTGGAAGCTTCTGTTCATCTTTGACGGCCTGGATGAAAGCAGACTTTCACTGGATTTCACCAACAGTCAGCTTGTTTCTGACGTCACACAGAAGTCATCAGTCAACGTGCTGCTGACAAACCTCATGGAGGGGAATCTGCTTCCCTCGGCTCTCGTCTGGATAACTTCCAGACCTGCAGCAGCCAATCAGATTCCTCCTAAATGTGTTGATAGGGTAACAGAAGTACGAGGCTTCACTGACGCCCAGAAGGAGGAGTACTTCAAGAGGAGGTTCAGTGATGAAGATCTGTCCAGCAGAATCATCTCACACATCAAGACCTCCAGGAGCCTCCATATCATGTGTCAAATCCCAGTCTTCTGCTGGATCACTGCTGCAGTTCTGGAGCACATGTTGACTCCAGACCAGAGAGGAGAGCTGCCCAAAACCCTGACTGACATGTACTCACACTTCCTGCTGGTCCAGACAAAGAGGAAGAAGCAGAAGTATGATGAGGGACATGAGACGAGTCCACAGGAGCTGACGGAGGCTGATGGGAAAGTTCTTGTGAAGCTGGGGAGGCTGGCGTTTGAACATCTGGAGAAAGGAAACATCATGTTCTACCAAGAGGACCTGGAGCAGTGTGGTCTTGATGTGACTGAGGCCTCGGTGCACTCAGGAGTTTGTACAGAGATCTTCAAAAGAGAGTGTGTGATCTACCAGAAAACAGTCTACTGCTTTGTTCATCTGAGCATTCAGGAGTTTCTGGCTGCAGTCTACATGTTCCACTGTTACACCAACAGGAACTCAGAGGTCCTGGAGGCTTTCCTGGGAAAAAACACACTGATTCAACCCTTGATGTCTTCCTGAAGGGAGCCATGATGAAATCTCTTGAGAGTGAAAATGGTCACCTGGACCTGTTTGTTTGCTTCCTTCATGGCCTCTCTCTGGAGTCCAACCAGAGACTCTTAGGAGGTCTGCTGGGTAAAACAGACAAAAGTCCAGAGATCATCCAGAGAGTCATCAACAACCTGAAGGAGATGAACAGAGAAAACATCTCTCCTGACAGAAGCATCAACATCTTCCACTGTCTGATAGAGATGAACGACCGCTCAGTACATCAGGAGATCCAAGAGTTCCTGAAGTCAGAGAACAGATCAGAGAAGGAACTCTCTGAGATCCACTGCTCACTCAGACAGCAGCTCATGACACAGTCAGCTCCTGGACGAGCTCCAGGTTGATTGTGCCAGTGAAGGAGAGCTTAGCAGGTTGAGTTGAGTGGAGGGATCTCCATCATCAACAAGCTCAGTTTAGTCTTTGTTCCAAAACATGAGCTTCAGCCAGCTGAACTCCACCTGATGAAACTACTACAATAAAACTGTAGTAATACAATCTTTAGTACTTATTACAGCAGGCATGTTGCTACGCTGTGGAAAACATCAATCAAACAGGAAGTGATCACCTGATCTCATCCTCTCTGACACAAACTGACCTGAGAACAGCTCAAAGTCAATATATTGAATGTTTTTCCTCATCAGCTTCATTGATTTTGGTGACCAATGGCTGAGCAGCTCAGGCTGAGCAACCGACAGCATGTTCAGCTCATGTTAATGTTGTTTGTGACATTAATAAACTGTCAGATTTTATTATTCTCTAACTTTTATTTTCTCTGTCATCACAGACTTTCAGAATGTGAACTCTCAGAGACTCACTGTGAAGTCGTGGCCTCAGCTCTGAAGTCCAACCCCTCCCATCTGACAGAGCTGGACCTGAACTACAACAAGCTGCAGGATTCAGGAGTGAAGCTGCTGTCTGCTGGACTGGAGAGTCCAAACTGTAGACTGGAGACTCTGAGGTCAGTTCATGTTTTTCCCTCTTGTCTCCATATCCACCAAATTTAAATCCATCACAGATATTTGAAGTTTCTTTCAGTTCTCTTGTTTTCTGCGTTTGTCTGAGCACAAATCACAACAGCTGTTTTTCACAGCGTGGGAGCTCAACTCTGACTTGTAGAATGATGACTTGAGTGGTGGTTAGCTTTACTTCCTGTTTCCTGTGGCTCTTTACACCATGTGACACAGAGTGAAAACTGTAACTGTGAGACAGAAGAGACACAATCACCATTTTGTTGGCAACGTGTGTTTTTCCTGCTGTAAATATCTGGAAATCAAACATTTAATGACAAACAAATCAAAGACTTTTCCACGTAAATAACATTGTTAACATGAAGTTAAAAGTGCAGCGATCAGATTCTTTCTGTCCATCGTTGCCTCTGTAGCATGGACAGTGTGGATTAGAGTGTATATAGAAGAGCATGTGGACAGATTGAGCTGACTTCCTCCAGTGACTAACAGGAAGTGATCAAAGTCAAAGTCTATCAAAATAAAAGTCCAACATTGTGTCTGAAAGGCAACACACCTGTCTGAGCATGTTTCATAAGATGACTGTGATTATTCTGAATGAGAAGAAATAGAAGAAAATTGATGTGTGTTGACATGAATAGGTGTATGAATGTTGTGCTGACATTTGGATGATGTCTGTAGAAGGCTGACATTATGATGATCCACAATAACACAATGACAAAATCACTCATTTTAGGGAGAAGCTCATTGATGAGGACAGAGTAATGCTGAGCTTCACATTTACAATGTGAACACTTCTGATTGGATTAGAAATGGATTTTAATCATCATTTTTTCTTTATTCAGGTTGATTCTCTGCAGTTTGACAGAGATCAGCTGTGCTTCTCTGGCCTCAGCTCTGAAGTCCAACCCCTCCCATCTGACAGAGCTGGACCTGAGTTTCAACAGTCTGCGGGATTCAGGAGTGAAGCTGCTGTCTGCTGGACTGGAGAGTCCAGACTGTAGACTGAAGACTCTGAGGTCAGTTCACTGACTCTCTGTTACTGTTGTAAATCTCACATCTTTTTAACAAGTGAAGTTAATTTCTGTTTTTCCATAACATCAGTAAAGTTGTAAATTAGCTTTTGTTCTTGTTTTCATGTTTGTTGAAGTAAATTTAGTCTGCAGTCACTAAAGATCTGTGCTTGTTAAAGGAAGTGTAGAAAATGTCCACTGTTAGCTGTTGATTGATATTGATCCTTCGCAACACACACACACACACACACACACACACACACACACACACACACACACACACACACACACACACAGGTGGAGAAGCTCAATGATGAGGACAGAGTAATGTTGAGCTCCACATTTACAACCTGAACACATCTGATTGGATTAGAAATGGATTTTAATCTTCATCATCATTTTTTCTTTATTCAGGTTGATTCTTTGCAGTTTGTCAGAGATCAGCTGTGCTTCTCTGGCCTCAGCTCTGAAGTCCAACCCCTCCCATCTGACAGAGCTGGACCTGAGCGACAACAAGCTGCAGGATTCAGCAGTGAAGCCTCTGTATGATCTGATGAAGAGTCCAGACTGTAGACTGAAGACTGTGAGGTCAGTAGAGGGTTGGAGTCAGTCCATGCTGGTCTCAGCAGTGTTGTACTAAACACAGTTAGTATCAAAGCACAGATCCAGTATTGTCATTCATTTTGTCCAAATACTGTATTTTTTAGAACCAACTCTATATTTACATATTTGTCCTGTAATATTTCAAATACAATAAAACCCTAACAGCAGTAAATCCATCATTCCAGTGAACAGTGAATATCTGTGTTTGTGCAGTCATGATGCATTCAGGGACTCTCTGCACTTTATTTCCACTGTGTGCTTGAGTGAAATGTGCAGAGTGAACAGACTTGATGGCCAAAGTCTCTGCAGGTGTGAGAGCTTCCAGCTCAGCGTGTTCACTCCAACACGTTAACATGAGAGCTGAGAGGAAGCTGGCTACGCTACACAGCCGCTCCACTTGTGGTCTGAACAGGACTGAAGTCCCTGCTGCTCTTTATACTGGATGTGCTGCATCACTGACTGCCAGCTGATGAAGGAGTCTCTGTGACTTCTGTTCTCTGTCTTCTCTCATCAGATGGGAGCGATGAGAAAGGTGATTGGCCAAGAGCCGATCAGCTGTGTCCTGATGATCCAGAGAGGTTTAAGCTTCTGCAGCAGCAGCAGCTTGTGTGTGGAGAGGCTCTGACTGGGCCATGCTACTGGGAGGTCGAGTGGAGAGGAGAGCTTCATCCAGCAGTGACTGACAGAGGAATCCCAACAAGTGGAGATGACTGTCAGTGTCAGTGTTAGGGTTAGTGTTCCTGTGGATGTGACGGAGTATCATCAGTGTATGTAGACTGCTCTGCTGCTGCTCTGTCCTTCTACACAGTCTCTGCAGACACACTGAGACTCCTCCACCTGGAGCATGGACCTGAACCTTCAACCTGGACCTGAACCTTCAACCTGGACCTGGACTTACTTTTGTACATTCATGATGATTTGGATTTATTCTGGTTCTTTTGTTTTCCACCAGCAGACATTCAGAGGATGACTGACCTGCTGGCATCAGACATCCACCATGACAGCGACAGAAACGAATGTGTCTGATCTGTTGTTCCAGGATCGTTGTTGGTAGTTGTTGCTCATATCAAGTGCGTAAATCTGCTGTTTGTGGAGCAAGAAGAGCAGTCACATTATCATTATGTCATCACGCTTCCAGCTCAGCCTGAGCAACAAGACCCATCAGAAGCTGGACCAGATGCTGGTTTCCCCGACAGGCTCGGCTGTGTGGATGGCACCGTGTCAGAATCGAGATGAGACAACTTGTTGTTATCTTTGTGGCTTGGATATTATGTGTGCGAGCTGCTGAACTTCTGCCACATTTAAGCTTTTCCTGCGTCTCTTTGGTCGTGTTTGTGATCTGCAATGTGTTCCTTTCATCTGTAAACTTCCTGAGAAATGAATCAAGTTTTGTTCAGAAGAAATGTGGGATGTAAGCGTGAAGCGTGAACCATTGAAGCTTCTCTCTGCTCCACCTGCTGATGTCAGCAATATTTCATCATCATTCACGAAGGGGAGCAGCTTTCTGTGGATTTGATTGTCGGACATCACTGTTTGATCCGCTCACAGACGATGTGTTGTAATATTACAGTTTTCCTTTTCTACACTAATTAAAGACCTGTCAGTCAAATCAAACAATATTTCTGTTTTATTGGAGTGCATACAGTCTTATTTGGGTGGCATGGTATCACAGTGTAACACTCAACAGCTAGAAGGTCCCGGGTTCGATTCCCACCTTGGGCGCTGTGGGTGCTGGGGAGTGTCTTCCACCATGCCTTGTGTGCCTGCTGCCCTTTAAGGGGGGGCTTTTCTGTGTGGAGTTTGCATATTCTTCCTGTGTTCATCTGGGGTATCCCCCATAAAGAACCCCACGAAAAACATGCAAGAAGATCACCACCTGACCGAAGGTGACAAAAAGGAACTGGGTCCCGCTGTCGGCTGGCAGCCCACCACTCCTGGTCTGCTGCGGAGGAAGGATGACCAGGATGAGTCAGATGTGGAGAAAATAACTTCACTAAGCATGTCGTGTGTGCAGTCTCCCCCTGTAGCATGTGTGTGTTGTGATTAATAAAAAGTAAAAAGTATTTTCTTCTTCTATTCTCCCTGCTCCACCCTCACCACACCTCCCCTCTACACCTGCCCCTCTGTCCTCGTGTGAATACAACACTTTAAAAAAACAAAGAGTTGTGTTTTTCAGATCAAACGTGTTCACAGCCGTCACCACGTCAGCATGAGCTGCTTTCACACAGGAAAAGTGTCAAATTTGATTTCATTCGTGATGTTTCAATATTCATTTTGAGTCATTTGGAAAAGTTCAAAGGATCGAAGAGTGAAAGCTGGAGGTGCGACAGGACAGGTGAATAAGAAGAAACCCGGTTCCAGAGTAACTCAAGGCTCTCTGTGGTTAATGACGGACTTCATTCCTTCAGGATCACTTCTGGACGTGCTGGGTGGGACAAACTGCAGCCCAGGAGCCTCCATGACACTCGTGACTGCGGTTGAGTCCGTGGCTTTGTGTCGTGTTTTTCTTTGTCATTGTGAACAAAACAAATGTGATGCCGTGTGACAGCCTCAAGAGCAGCAGCTGCTTTCATTGGTCAGCACATGCCGACTCTCCTGGTTTCTCTTCCACAGCTTTATTGTGTGTTCAGTTGCCAAGTCACACACACACACAGTTACCACAGCGACAGCCAAATCTGATTCACTTCCTGCTGGTTTTTCTGCAGCTCTGCATCCAACCAGCTGAGGTGTTTTCAGAGCAGCAGCGACTCGTCCTCAGACTCAGTCGTCTCCACTCTTTGCCTCTTTTTTTCTCCGCAGCAGCTCCAGCAGGTCACACCGAGGCTCAAGAGCACGTGGGCGGTTCAGCTTGTTCAACAGGAGGATTTCCACTGAAGAGTCCCAAATGTGAGTTGACCATGACGGAATAATTCACTTTGAATGAAAATGTGTTTTGTGTGAAATCATTTTTTTGTGTCACCGTTTGATTCAGAGGATTCTGAGCATGTTGAAGCTGAGTGTGTCTCCACTCTCAGATGGCAGATCCAGACTCTCCAGCTGAGGTTTCACAGAGGGAGCAGGAGCCCGTCGTTCCCCCAGCTGGCAGCTCTGAACCCGGACTGAACAGCTGCGCTCCTTCCCTGCACGCAGAGCTCCAGGCGGGGGGGCAGGAGGACCGTGACGGCCCTGAAGGGGAGGAAGAGGAGGACGAGGAAGGAGAGGAAGCCTTGACTAAGTCCAGGCCTCCTCTGCTGCAGCTCTGCAGAGGTACAGATAACACACTGATTCATAAAGTTTCAGTCCTAACATGACTCTTATGATTGATTTATTTCTCTGTCAATGGCAGAAAAACAAACTATAACATAAAATAATGAAAACAGTATGATGAGGTATTTCTGTTGTTTTTAGATTTTATTTTTTTATGCTTTTCCACTGTTTTTTTGTCTGATCCTCAGATGCATCTGGCAGAGGACGCCGGCGAATCGGAGGCCAGAACCTGAGAGCCAGTAAACACCTGTCCTCGCCAGCAGCTGCTGTGCCCCCGACCGCTACCACCTCTGTGAGTAAACAGTGACAGCTGCTGGCCACAGGAGGCGCTGTGATGCTAGGATGTCGACATTTTTATTAGAAACTGATAAAAACATCTAGTATCTATAAGTATCAGAGCAGATAAATGAAGAAGGTTGTCTTAATATCTGGTCTTATGAGATGATTCACACCTGGAAGCAGCTGGACCATGCCAGGTGCTGCCATGGTCCAGCTGTACAGAGACTGACTTCTGTCCAGATGTCAGGTAAAAGGACGGCACTGCTGTCCAACGAGGCGAGGAGAGAAATAGCGTAGCAGGCGAGAGCCCTGAAGGAGGAGAGACGAGCGACGCTGGACCCTTGCCACAAATATTTGGTCTGCAGGTTGGTGGACGCAGGGACCCTGGTGGAGGCGGAGGTGGAGGACGCCCTCGTCTCTGATGACAAGGTAACGTCTCAGTCCGGCTCTCAAACTCCAAACTGAGAAGTGAGCTCTGCTGCGTTCAGCCTGTGGATCAGTCACGTCTGATTCTTCCAGTTTAGTCTGATCGATGATTTCTTTGCTGCGAACGGTTCCAAGAAGCTGATCTTCCTCTATCAGGATGTGAAACAGGTAACCTTCCTCACATGAAAAGTCTGTCTTCATTAATGTGTCTTCTGTCTGTGATTTGATTTGAAACTCTTCCTCACTACAGGGAACTCTAGTCATCATCTTCTTCACCAGAAGACAGTCACACACTTTGACTTGTCCTGACATCACAGAGGGAGCGGGGAGTTTTCCACTGAGGAGGTGCAAACCTCTTTAACGCTCGTCTCAAACAAATCGTCCTGGCGAGGAGCGACATGAGGAACGATGAAAGAAGGCAAAAAGTTCCTGCTATTGAAAATGCGTCTGAGGTTTTGTTGCACTCGATGGGAGGTGAGAGACTCTGGGTGGTGGACAAGGTGTGACGGTCTGAATCTGATCAGGCTAAGGAGCCCAGATTTAGTTTCACTCCGAGCTCAGAACAATGCTGCTTGGTGTCCGCCGCTGTCGGGCCTCTGTCGGTTAGCAAGGTGACAAACACCTTCAGCAGACATTACACAGCATGGAGACTGAGGGAATGAGGACTGATTGGTCTATTGTCTCATTTTGTCTTCATAAGAAACTACAAACTGAGCAGTAAGAAAGGTGTTTAGGAACTTTTACTCAGGTTATTTAGAGTAGTTCTTATTTCTTGTGGGATCGCCTACATTCCATCAGGCCTTTCTGAGACAGCGGTGCTGAATAAACACAGAGACTGAAAACTTAAGGACTTGACTCAACTGACGCTGGTTCAGTTTCTTGTCCACCTTGGTCCCAGGTCCAGTTTGGTCTGGAAGAAATCCTGTAGCTTAGACAGTAGAAATTCTGAATTTGAGTGCAGACCGCCGAAAAGAAAGAAACATTCAGTCTTTTCTTCTGGACTCAGGTTGAGTTCCAGTCTTAAAGGCATCAGACTTGTCAGGGCAGGTCTAAAATTTTAGGTCCATAATGTCATCACAGCAGACTGTCCTCCCGCTGCAGCGCCGTGTCTTTATTTGTGAGACGTGCTTCTGATTGTGGAATTGATCGCAGTACGTGAACCACGTGCAGCGGATTGAACTGAAACTTTCTGTTTTTTGCAGCCTCTACTGGGAAAATGTCTGTTCTTCCTGAGAACCACTGACAGGGCCATAACCGCCCTGTCCAGCAGGTGTGTCCTCCTCACAAGGACAGACCCTGCTGACTCAGCACGTTTAGTACTGAAGCCGCTGTAATCCACTTGTGTAACATCGCTATCGTACCTGCTGTGTTTACAGGAGGTGAACTTCGGCATGTTGGACTGCAGTGACGGCAGCGTCCTGAACAGTCTGGAGACTCTGCTGATTCACATCATGTTACTGTCTGCCAACAGTCTGCTGTCCAGGGTGGCACTCGCAAGATCCTGAATGCGCATCGATGCACATGGGCTGCCCTCTTCTGTCTCTATAAAGAACACGTACCCAGTCTCTTCCTCACTGGTGTTCTTGTGGATTTCCTCGCCCTCTCTGGCTGTGGTGACCCGGCCGTGGTAGTCACAGACTCTGTTTTCAGTCGGGAGACGACGGCAGAAGTATGCCGTCAAGAAGATAGGACGATGTTAGTCAAGAAGACTAAACTTGACAACAGGTACATAGCACATGCACATGTACATAGCATTGTTAGTTGGGAAAACATGCCATTAAACTCACCAAGAACATGCTGCTTGTGCAGTCTCATCTGTGCCTTCAGCCAGCGCTCGTACAGGCCCGCTGACAGTCAGGGGATGCCGCGTCGCGCTCAGTCTTGCTCGGCACATCCCCATCCAGAGTCACCGGGTGATTTTCCAGCAGTCTGTCAAACGCTGCTCGGACATCCATCTGCACGTTTCCTATGGCGCGAGCAGTGCCACGGACATAACCAGCACCACCACTGGTACCCTCTTCAGCAGACTCAGCACTACAACGACAAAAAAAAAAAGAATGAAAGTTATTATAAGAAGGGTTTAAGATTTGATGTTTGCAAATTAATGATTGTATTAATTGTGTTGACAAATGTGAAACATGCTTACCTTGAGTCACCAGCTAGCTTAGCTAGCAACTGACTGGCCCTCACAACATTGTCCACCTGCTTCATGCGGTAGTGTCTCTCAGTCGTCGTGGTGGAGTGTGTCGGGTAGTCGGCCACCAGAGACTTGTCTGAGTCGATCAGAGTCTTGGTGGCCATCTCAAAGACTCGCCGTGCCACTTGACTGGTTACTGGCTCAATGTTGTATCTAAAATGAGAGTTTAAACATTAAAACATTTTTAAAGACTTCTCACTGGAGTACCAGGGGCATATTGGAGGTGAAATGGATCATGGTGGTTTGCTTACTTGTGTTAACTTACAGTATATTGTTGTGCTGCTCTAATATATTTAGTTAGCCTTATACCCGCCTGTATAAGAAGATACTTTTTATTGTGAAGTGTAAGGAAGTGGGAACTTTTTATTTTGGAGGAACAGGATGCTGTGAAGGTTCACGAGAGGTTGTGCGTGACCGGCGAAAGTTCGCTAATAAAGGAGTTGTTGAGCAACAGTAAAAGTTTGTATTCTTATGGAGTAACATCCCACTGCGCAAAGGGACGTCCATACGACGTCTTTTTAAAGTTATTTTTGGACGTCTAATTCGGGTCATCTGAAGGTGCAGAACGTTACTCCAGACGACGTCTCTTAGACGTCGATTTGTGACGTCCATAGTACGTCCATATGGGAGCTATTCCTAGTCCTAATGTGGTCTTTGGGGGACGTCTTTTTTACGTCCAAATGTGGTCCTTGTTGACGTCTTTTCTACGTCAAATTATTACTCATTTTAGACATTGATTTTATACTGTGCTGCTTCTAGTTTCTATGCATAACTGTAGTGCCATTGTAGAAGGTGGCATACTGTTCCAGGTTATTTTCCTATTGCTTAATTTGAATCTATCACCAGCAGATGGTAACTGGAAATGCATAAAAGTATCCAGTTAAAACCTGCTGACAAGCCAAATGAAGGTACAGTAAAATTAACAGGTACAGGAAACTGTTTCCTACCTTGTGGACTTAAGACTACAGTCAGGTTAACAATAAATCACAATCCAATCCTTTATTGTAAAAATGCTTTACATGCTATTGCAAAGATACAATGAAAGCCGGGAAGCCCGCATAGAGCATGAATCAGCCCTGGGTGACTGGGAAGCCCCCCCCTCCAATCCTTTGGGGTGCATGCTTCAAATGGTCAGCAGCATGTTGCCGTATGAGCTCCTGAGTTGCTTCATTATCAAACTTCATTACTCCATCTGCACAAGTAGAAAAAGACAAATGATAAGAAATATGCACAGACAAACTGCATTCATACCATCTGTAAGCAAAAGTGTGTTGCTTCTGCTATGCATCCACTACCAATTCTGTATTAATACACAACCATCAGCCATTGCAGAGAGATGGCATTGTATTTTAAATGTTAACAGGGAAGTTAATGTTTTGTCCAATCAGGTCAACCTTGTATGGCTGTGTAAATATTTGTTTGTTCCAAGGCTTTTTTGCCCCTCTTCCCCTTGCCCTTCATATTAAATTGTGCCATTAGTGAATTGGTGAAGAATCTAAAGAGAAAATAATCACATATAAATCATAGGGCTGTCAAACGATTAAAAAAAATTAACTCAATTAATGGCAATACTCTGTGATTAATTGCGATTAATCACAGTTAAAATACTACATATCATATATATGAATATATATATAGATTAAGGACAGCTAGTAGCCCAAATACCATGCATTGTGTTGTGAACTTGTAATTTATTGCACACTCAAAATAGGTAAACTGCTAATGAAAACATGCAGTCTGGTACACAGCCAGAAAAAAAGATCACACATTGAAAAAGCACATACTACCAAAACATTCAACACAAAACTAATACTATGTAGAAACATACCTGTCAAGCACTTTATGGACACAGTCCCTGGTGTTCCTCCCGCCAATTCTTGCTATGTTCCTCACCTGTTGAAATAAGTGCATGATAAATTTGACTTTTAGTCCCCAGAGGAACATAACAATGTGCGAGTACACTGGTTCTGTATTCCAGACTTGTCAATCCTACCAGGGTATCAAAGGCTTCCTTGTCACTCAGGCGTTGTTCCTCTCTCTCAAATTCCTCCATCGTCTCCATCCTCTCAATGTGGGCAGCCGAAGAGGCAGGCTGTGCTCTCTTACACTGATTACGGATGTCAAGCAGTAACCCCAGGACCTTCTTCTGGTACACTGAAATAAATGAGCATATTTGTTTTTTTAGAATGGTTGCCTCCAATTTAAATGAACATTTTAGTCTTTTTACAGCAACTTCATTAGAAGCAACGCAGCTTCCTTCAGTGTACTGAAGCCTGTGAGAGTTGGAGGAAATGTTAAAAGATCAATTCCTGAAGTTTATAAATCAATCCAGATATGCAGATGTTAAGAATCACTATTCTTCCCCCACCCTAGAAGTCACTGATAATTGAAAAGCAGACTAAACAGTAGAGGGAGTTGGTGGTAGTTTTAAAAGTGTCTCTTTTTCTCAGTGTCCTGTCGTCCATATTAGACTACACATGTACCGTCCAAAGGCAACGGGAAGGTCCTCCTCTCACTCTCTGCATTTGCAACACAGAAAGTGTGTTTTAGAAATTATCAAATGAACATTCATCAACAGACTTGGGCCTCATTAGAAATAAATCTGTTATATTCCAGCAAGTTGGAATACATCAATGCTACTGACTGAAGTGTTCTGATGAAAATTTGAGGTCTTAAGACAACTCACTGGGCCAGGCATGTCAAACTTTTCCAACCAAGCAGCAGCACACCAGACTTGACTCATTTCATCAGCTGATCTCAGTCTGCAGACAGCTGATTGGTCAGACTGCATGCTCTTGATTGGTTTGAGGAAAAACCTGCAGCCACACGGCCCTTTGTGGAATGAGTTCGACATGCTTGCACTAGGCCTTGATGTGTGATGGGGGGGGGCTGGTGTGATGAGATCTGGGCCTGGCAAGGGTCCTGAAGACATCTCTGTTGATGTTAGATGTGTGGCGCTCACTTTTGCTGCCTGATTGGCGGTAATGTCTGGAGGAATCAGTTTTTGATCTGCTGCGATGTTGAGATCTGTGGTGATGTCTCAGGTTGTCACTGCTGCTGCTAGATCCGTGCTGATGTCTGGAGGCGTGTCTGCGGTCGGATCTGGACCTGCATTGGCAGACAACTGTTGCATTAATTGCTGGATCCACCACTGATGTAGTTCAATTCATGTTAATCACTCTGCAATTTTGTAACAGACACATCTTTTGTCCTTACCTAGAGCGATGGCTTTCAGTGGCATGACCTCTGGCTTCATGCTGAGATCCTAAGAAACACAAAGAATGTTCTTAAATTTCCAAAGGCCTGATAAAATAGAAAATTAATGACATGAACACTTACTGGATGTTGCCGGGTGAGAAAAGACACAATGTTCAGAGGTGGAAAATTAGCCAAAAGTAAACAAAGGTGAACATTACTTTTGATAAATATTTACCTGGTCTTGACTCACTCCAGGCGAGGCAAGGCTGAAACATATGATTGAGCCTATCACTAGTGTCTTGTGGGTAAATAATGTGTAGTCAATATTGCAAAGGGGAAGTAAATAATTACAAGGAGTGGACATTTCCCTGGCCGAGCTGTCCGCAGTTGCATGCTCCGCTACGTCTTCATTTGCTATGTCTTCATCTCCAGAGACTGAAAAACACATCCAAATCAGCCCATACTATCATTTTGTCGATACAACATATTACCATGCTTCAGAAGTTGTCATTAGTACTGACATGCATCATCTAGTGTGGGTGTGCCCTGAATGGGCTGCAGTTTTGTCGGTGGAGCAGGGTAGTTGGGCAGCTCAACACCTAGAGGTCAGTAGAAAAAAAACAAAACAAAAGAAATCAGCATGCTCATCTCCAACATTATCAAATTTGAAAGTGGAATTTTAAATACATTGTAGAAAAACAATGAATTCTGCCTTTCCTCATCTGAATCTGTAACTGCCAAAAAAGAAAAAAAGATGTTTGAAACATTGATAAGTGAACTTTGAGGCCAAATTTCTGTAAACAGATTTTATATTAGTGTATTAATTACTAGAGAAGGAGAAAACATACAATCTGATACGAAATCCTCTGGAATCACTTTTTTCATGCCCTTCCTCGACCTCTTCACTTCCTCCTCCTCATTGTTGTCGTCATCCTGCTCTGCCTGACTGGTTCAAGGTTCAAGGTTCAAGGTTCAAGGTTCAGTTTATTTTACAAATCATTTTAAAATACAAATACAATTAACAATATACAGTAGACATGATCTTGTAAAAAAGGGCAACCCCAGAAGCTTCTGTAGCTTATAAGCGGGGGCCCAGAAACACAAAAACAACAATATAGTATATTGTAATGAGCGTTGCCCTTTGTTTCCAATTAATGTAAAACCAAATGAGCAGGTTGACAGATAGGCTGCCACCACCTTTAACCGGTTTGGTCCGGTGTCAGAGAACTGAGAACAAATACTCCCAAAACCCCACGTATGGACAATAAACCGCTTTATTTAACAAATAATTCATAAGCCACACAGTTTCTTTGTGAGAAAAGCAGAGAACAGACCAACTCCTTACACATCCCCCTCTCCCGGTCCCCCCCACCAGCCAACCACCTGCCCGGAGTACCACAGCAGCCCAGTCACCAGTTACAGGTAAGCACACAATGGCATGCGAACACACAGGTCACGTCCCACGAAAGAAGATAAATACACTCTGAGTAAAACAAGGCTCACCAACCAGTTTCACTCTAGATTACCGCACACCTAATTTCACCCAATAAGGGGCGAGTGATTAACTGGGCGGGACCTGTATCGCCACCTGTCGAAGCGCTCGCCTCCTCTCAGCTCCTCGCAAATACGCTGCTGTGGGAATTCAATTAAAAGGTATAAAAATTACATTTAGACAACGGAAACTGGACGCGGACAATAACACAGGACAGATACATAACACCAACTTTTACAGTTTAAAACGTCAAGTCCACTTAGCTGGCCGGGTGGCCAAGACCCTCCCCCGGGGTCTAGGCTTTATGGCGCTGGTCCGACCCGGCTCCTACGACAGGAGCCCGTGGCGGAATCGCCGATCCAGCGCGGAGATAATGAAGCGGCTGACGGCGTGGCAGACGCTCTCAATTGAGGCTGGGCAGCGGTATGGCACTCCTAACTCCCCGTTCCCTGACTAACCACAGCCCTATCACAAGGACAGCTCTAGCCTACACTAACTGTCTTCGCCGCCGGCAGCCCTAAACAGCTACGAACGGCACCCACCCTCCTCCCTTGAGTGCAGCAACGGCTCGATCGGGAAAACTGCCCCGATGTCTTCCAGCTCCGCTCCCCAGCGACACCCTCTCGCTTTCTCCACTCCCTCTTATCAGTTCACCTCCCTCATCACCTGCAGCTGAGAGTCATCAGTCCAGCCACCGGCGGCCGCCACAGTTTTTGGAGCAGGTGAGACTCATCAGTCTCTAATTGTGATCCCTGTTTCCCCAGGCAACACAACCTCAGTTCACTACAATATCATGACAACAACAATTCCTATTTCTAACCTATCATCTAACCTAACCCTAACTCTCAGGTGATTTCATCAGCACAAAAAGTCTATGGTTCGACACAAACGACACAAATATCAACACATCAGGCACAAGTACATGAGACAAAAAACAGCAAGCTGAGCTCGATTTAGACATAATTTAGCAGCAATTTTTGTTTTAATCTTTTTTTAAAAAGAGACAGTGATGCAGACTCTTTAATCATGCTCTCAACCTCATTCCAAGTCTGTGGTCCTTTAACGGTCACACTAAGACTTGTGCATTTTAGTTTCCGTCTCTTTCCCTTTATGAGCTGTTTTCCTCTCGTGTTGTATTCATGAGTGGGTAAAAAAATTGGGATTGGATGGCAGAGTCTGTCGTTGAGTCTAAATGCTACATCATACATCACACAGGCATTATGGAAAGTATTACATTCAGTGAGTTTCAAAAGTTTGTAACTGTAGAAAAGAGGATCAGAGGGGGCATTTAGCTTGGTCCATGATATTACTCTAATTACCTTCTTTTGTAAGGTCTTTAGTTTCTCAAGATAACTGGGATATGAATTACACCATATAACACTGCAATCGTTCAAGTGAGGCTCAAATAGAGACCGATACAGAGTTAAAAGAGCTTCAAGAGGAAGAAAATGTCAGACTTTACAAAATAAGCCCACATATTTGGATAATTTCTTAGTCAGCTCATTTATATGTTTTTTGTAATTTAAAAATTCATCTATGTATATTCCCAAAAATTTAGTGGAGTCTACCCTCTCGATAGCTCTAACTTTTGAACCAATTTAGCGCTGTGCCCCTGACACCATAATGTTGCAATTTACCAAGGAGGATTGAGAAATCAATTGTATCAAACGCCTTTGATAGATCGAGGAAAACTCCAATCCCACACTCACCTCTATCAATGGCGTCGTTAATTTTTTCAGTGAGATCTATAATTGCCATACAGGTTGTATATTTCTTTCTGAAGCCATATTGTGATGGAATAATTATATTCAATCCATCAAATAATTACTAAGTCTATAATAAACAATTTTCTCAAATACTTTAGAAAAGGTGGGTAGTATAGATATTGGTCGATAGTTTTGCATGTTATTTTTATCCCCGGATTTGAATACTGGTAGAAAATTGGGCAAATCATGGTTATTTAAAAGTACATGCACCACTACAACTATGTGAGTGAGCTGACTGTGGCAAGATGGCCGCCAGTGCGGACGTGCGAGTCCAATAAGGCCCCTACACATGATCAGCGGTAAAAACGCTTTGCGCCGGCTGTCCCATTGTTTTCCTATGGAGAGAGCGCTGGTGCCCGACTAAGTGGCACCGCTACCCTCGGCGTGGCGCACCGCTCGGATCTGCCGCTTACCGCTGCACTCAAAGTTCTTGAACTTTGACCTCGTTTGCCGCTGACCTTTCAAAGTGCAACCAATAAGATAACAGCTCCAGGCAGCGTTTACGAACTACCGTTAAGCTAAATACAATGCTAACGTTAGCTTAGCTGTTTGTGTACGTTCGCTATTCCAGGCAGACGCAGTAGTCACTGTGTACTACTAGTAGTACTACGCTACTGCAAGGGCCTTCTTTTGCGATAAACTCAGATACATTGTGTGTAATAATTTACAAACAACGATTAGCTTTCCGGAGTGAGAGGAACTACTTGCGTTGCCTAGCAACGGTGAATCGCTCACACTTGTTGATGACGTTTACCTGAGCTCCGCCGCCTCCGCTCAGCGCCTCTGCGCCCTGCCTGGCGGTGAGCGAAGAGCAAATTTCTCATCATGTGAAGGCCCCTTTAGCCGGCAGCGCGGACGAGACATCTAGCCTTTGTACATATCTATGCATTTGGCTGCCAACCCTCACCTGGTGACTTTATCTGAAGAGTGCTCTCCCCCCGCCTGTATTTTGGACTTCTTTGTTTTCTTGACCTGCTAGCCCCACTAATGTTAGCTATCCCGGATGCTCACAAGTGCTAGCATGCTCACTCTCACCCTCTAAGCAACAGCATGTCAGGGCCGCATAAATAAAGAAATACAGTTCAAGCGAAGGACGATGGACGCGCGGACGACTACAGGCCCTATAGCCTCGGCTCACATGTGTGAGGCAGTGGCGGAGCCAGAAATTATTCATCGGGGTGGCCAAGCTGAGACCATTACTCACATAGGGGTGTCAAGCTGATACCTGAAATGTCTAGATGACTGTTTTCATTATTATGATTGTTACTGTAGTTGTTTTGATTTAATGATTGTTTCAGTGTGACTTTATAACAGTAGGCCTGTCACCATTCCTATGAATTAGATTGTTAACGAGAAATCTTCACAAATGTAAATATTAATAAACTTATATCAGCTTGTTCCTACTGTCCTAGATTGATACATTAAATTTCTTCTTTTAGTGTCTTGTTTCCCCAACAACAAAATCCATGTCAATCATGGAAGTCATCAATAAATATATACATTTATTTATCTGTAAAAGATAGTATTAACAACAATTAACAATTAACATGACGCTCAGAGGAAAAATAACAACACAAATGAATATTTGCATTGTGTGGGTGTGTCTCTCTCTGTGCTGCCCTGGCTATGAGGCAGACCGAGAGACTACCAGATGTCTGTGTCTGAAACGCTTCAGAACTTAAGTCAAAGTCAACAAAGTGAGAAAACTTGTCCGAAACTGAACAAAGTAATCACGGAAAACTTGGCCACCACGTAGCTCCGCGAGGTGAGCTAGCTCGACCTCACCTTTGTGGTTCTGAATGCTAATGCTGCTGCTGCTAACTGGGGCAGGAAGCAAAGTTACAAAGCTGGGCCTGGGAGGACTAAAACGAAAAAAATAAATCTAAACTCTACTTTTAGAACAAGCGTCACACTAATGCACTCGTGCTATGACGTTATGCGCTGCTCTCAGTATTGATTTTCCGCCGTAATGGCCACGTGTTCTAAAGCTAATGTTAGCAGATGCAACGCTAATTGTAACGACAATCGGTTTGAAGTAGATTAAAACGGCAAACATTTAAAATGCATAAATGAACATATTAACTAGGAGCTCAATGGCTGACAACTTACCAGCAATTTATGCCTGTTGGAGACGTCCACAACAGGCAGCGCGCGATTCTGTTCTTCTTTCTCTTCTTCTTCTTCTTCATCATCGGGTTTTATAGCGGCACAATACCTGGGCCGATGGGAGCGGCTCTTGAGTTGCACGTTAATTGGAGTGACGCATGCCTCAGCCAATCAAAATGGCGTTGACCCTTCTTCTTCTTCTTCTTCAGTTCTGACGCGGTTAGTTTTTTCCCCCTACACCTTACAGCAGAGGTGTCAAACTCATTCCACAAAGGGCCGCGTGGCTGAAGGTTTTCTTTCCAACCAAGCAGCACACCAGACTTGACTCAGACAGCTGATTGGTCAGACTGTGTGCTCTTGATTGGTTTGAGGAAAAACCTGCAGCCACACGGCCCTTTGTGGAATGAGTTTGACACACCCGCCTTACAGAATAACACTAGAAAAACAGGAAAATGTAAACAATCAAAATATTACTTATATTTGTTTTACCCTTTTAGGCCTAAGCATTGATCACTAAAATAATCATACGGCTACAAGTAACAACAACTTATTATTATTATTATTATTATTATCATCATCATTATTAGGCCTATACTACACTTGTCTTAGACGTCCTGAAAAGTGACCCATCCCGACGTCCAAATGTTCAACTCCATATGGACGTAAAAATGTAGTCATAATTAGACATCCAAATGTTCAACTGTATGTAGACGTCGAAATTGAGTCATAATTTAGACGTCCAGATCTTCAACTTCATATAGACGTCGAAATTGGGTCATAATAAGACGTCCAAATACCTAACCTATTTTGGACGTCGAGAATAGGTCCATAATTGGTCTTGGACGGACGGACGCAATATGGACATGATCTGGACGTCCATACGATGTCCAATGTTTAAGGGGATTGGTAGCAGAGGATGGATAGCAACTACAGAGTGCCCCCGGGCTTTGACAAAGGAAAGCCGTATGAAAGCTGGAAGAATGAAGTTGCTATTTGGACCAGAGTCACGGAGCTCAACAAAGATAAGCAAGCGCTCACAGTCGTTTTGGCGCTGTCCGGGAGAGCGAGGGAAACAGGGATGGAAATACCGGCAGATGACTTAAATAAAGATAGCGGTATGGACACTTTACTCGCCAAACTTGACAACTTGTTTCTTAAAGAAGAAAAAGACCGAGCATATGACGCTTATTCAAGCTTCGACCGGGTAACAAGAGATGGCAGTGTATCTATTGCATCATAGACTTTGAACAGCGTTACTCTCGGATGCGCAAGTACAAGATGGAACTTCCTGATGCTGTTTTGTCTTTAAACTGTTGGATACTGCATGTTTGGACACGAAAGACCGACAGTTAGCTCTCACAGCGTGCACAGATCTTACTTTTGCATCAATGAAGTCAGCACTGAAGAGGATATTTGGAGGAAATCCGGCCGCTGCATCCGGCATGGAAATTAATCAACAAACGGTATATATCACGGAGCAGAGACAGCAGAGAGGCAAGTCATGGCCACAAAAAGATCAACAGAGAACACCGGTGCCGGGCACAAACCCACTGGACAGGTATGGCCAGAGATCAAAGTGTGCAGTGTGTCAGTCCACATTTCACTGGGCCAAGGACTGTCCACACAAAAGCGAGCAAGTCAAGTTGACTGAAGACAGTGAAAATGATCAAGTTGAGGAGTGTAATATCACTCTGTACACAAAAGAGTCACCCACTGTGTCAGAAATCTTTGTGCCAGAGTGTTTTGGTTCAGCTGTTATTGACACTGCATGCACACGGACTGTGTGTGGACAACAGTGGCTGGATAGCTACATCTCTGAGCTAAGTGAGAAAGAATTAAATGAGGTAAAGAAAACAGAAACACACAGTCACAGACCCTTCAGGTTTGGAGATGGAAAAGTGATACATTCCACCAAAAAATTGAAAATTCCTGCAAAAATAGGAGAGATGAATGTCACATTGAAACTGATGTTGTCCCAGCTGACATTCCATTGCTTTTAAGTAAAGCCTCAATGAAAAGAGCAGGGGCAGTACTAGATATGAAAAATGACAGAGCAGTGATGTTCAACAAACCTGTGAAACTTGACAAAAACAAGAGAGTACAATGTGATGAACAGGTGTTGACAACTACAGAAAATGACACTTCATCAGAAAAGAAAGATGAGCATGAGAAAATGAACTGTGATGATGAAATCCTAACGATCTCAGAGCAAATGAACTCAGCGACAAAACAAAAAACCTTGCTGAAACTGCACAAATAATTTGATCATGCCTCTGCTGACAGGCTACAGCGGCTGTTAAAGAGCTCAGGAAACAACGATACAGACTGCCACAATATCATGCAAAACTGTAAGTGAATGTGAAGTATGTCAAAGACACAGTAAGACTGCACCTAAGCCTGCTGTCAGTCGACCACTGGCATCAGAGTACAGTGAGACCGTGGCTGCAGATCTGCATGAACTTCTGGCAGGTGTGTGGTATCTCCACATTATTGATCAGTTCACACGGTTTAGTGCAGGCAGCATTCTGACTACAAAGAAGTCTTCTGAAATAGTGAAACACTTTGTTCATGACTGGATAAGTGTGCACGGCCCACCTCAGAAGCTGTTTAGTGACAATGGAGGAGAGTTTAACAATGATGAAGTGAGAGATATGGCAGAGAACTTCAACATAGAGGTTAAGACAACAGCTGCCTACAGCCCATGGAGTGATGGACTACTGGAGCGACACAATCAAACGCTTACTGAGATCATAATGAAAGTGAAGGCAAGTAATGGTTGTGATTGGAGCACTGCTATGGACTGGGGCCTCATGGCAAAGAACACCATGCAAAATGTCCATGGCTACAGTCCTCATCAGCTGGTTTTTGGACAAAATCCCAACTTGCCCTCTGTGCTCACTGATAAACCCCCAGCGTTAGAGGGCATAACAAAAAGTGAATGGGTGGCAGAGCACATCTCTGCTTTACATGCATCAAGAAAGGCTTTCACAGAAGCAGAATGTTCAGAAAGAATACGTAGAGCACTGAGGAAACAAACACGCCATACAGATGAGAAATATGAAACTGGGGCCCGTTTCACAAAGGAGGTTCAACAAACTCCGAGTCTAACCCTGAACCTCGAGTTGATCTAGCCTGAGATAGGAAACTCAGAGTTTCCAGTTTCAGAACAGGTGATTTGGGTTAGTTCAATCAACTCAGAGTAAGTTAACTCAGAGTTAAGCGCGTGCACCACGACTATAAAAAGCCAACATCAATGGAGCCCCGATTCGACGAGTCACCATGGCAACGGGGAAGAGGAGGGCTGCGGTTTTTTTTACCGCACTAGAGCTGGAAATCTTAATGCGCTCATACGGCGAGTTTGAACACGTTTTTAGAAAAAAGTGCAACACCGCTGCAGCCGCAAAAGAGAGAGAGACGGCGTGGGAAAACATTGCTGCTCGGGTCAATGCGTAAGTTTAAATGTAGTCCTTTGCAATCACAATAATATTACAGGGGAAAACTGCTTGAATGGTAGCTCATTCATTTATTTCATGCAGGTGCAATCCTGCGGGGGAGAAGCGCACTTTGCAGCAGCTTAAGATGAAATATAAAAACATCGTTCAAACAGGTAAGACCCCGGCATAATTTAACAGGGGTACCTCATTTTGATCATGTTTTACATTGTAAAGTAAATATTACGTGGCTGTTGTTTTATCCCCAACATAATGCTGTTTTCACACACATAAATGTCTTCTCATCTATATCATATTCTGTTAAATAATTTAGCCTATTTAAACCAACACAGACTTCTGCTCAGCCAACAGAAAGAAGGCAGATGCCCGCAAAACGGGTGGCGGCCCAACACCGCCACCTCTAACGGAGGCAGAGGAGCTGGCCCGAAGCCACAATTTAGGAAGGCCAGTGGCTGAGGGAATCTTCAGAGCTTACCCCCCAAGACACGAGTGCCTTTATAAAATGTAATATGCCTAGGCCTATATATCTCTTTTAAGCCTATTCATAAAAATATTTATTTCCCTCTCATGTCTTTTTTTTTTTGTCCCAACAGATTCTGATGGTGCTATCTGCCTGGTGGAGCCCTCTCATGCCACAACAGACCTTGTGACTGTAAGTAGGCAATACTCCAAAGATTTTGCCAAATGGTCGTTTAAGTATACTGAAACATATCACTCATCTAGGATGAAGAGCATGAAGAAACCGTGTCTGCTGCCTTTACAGAGGGGGATCCAGAAAGGCCTATAGAGGTAACATCTTGATATGTTACTGATAGTTCTCTTCCCATTTACATTTCTTAACATTCAACAACAATATAGAGTGTGACATTTAGCCTACACTGAAGCATTAACACATTCTCATCCTCTTTAACAGGGCATGGCTGGGCAGCAGCAGGAGAGTCCCTCAACTTCCACTGCACAGACTGACACAGTGAGATGGATGTTCAGTAAACACCAGAGGTTCATTCTGTGGAATTCATGTGCAACTGTGTAATTTAATGTCCTCCTTATGTATTCCCAGTTACCAGTAAAAGAGATTTATAAAATTCACCTGCTGAAAAAAATCCCAAAAAACCAACAAAGAAATGCAATACTTGGACCGCCAGATTAGGAAGGCAGATTTAGAAATTGAAATACTGGAACACAAATTAGAGGTGGGTGCATGGTCACAGGTGAATTATGTTAATTATGTTAACTATTGGAACATTAACTAATCTAGCTCTTTTATTTGTAGGAAATAAAGAAGACCAAATGAAGTGTGTATTGTGTATTTGACTGCTGTGGTGGTGGTGGTGGTGACTCAATCTCTGAAGTGACTATGGCATATGGTGTCCCTGACTGCTCTGCCGTCCTGCATAGCTGGCAGGTGGATGGGGTCATCATCAGGGTCTTCAATTTGTAGGGCAGGGTGTCGCTCTCCTCTAATAGTGGCAATATTATGAAGAACAACACATGCCACAATAATATCACAGGCCCTCTCAGGGGTCACCCTGAGGTGACGTAGGCACTGGAAACGGGCTTTCAGCAGGCCTATGGTCATCTCCACCCGGGCTCTTGTCCTGCAGTGAGCCCGGTTGAAGCTCTGTTGGGGGCCTGGTTCAGGGTCAGGGTAAGGAGTCAGCAGCCTGGGTTGGCATGGGTAACCTCTGTCACCCAGCAGAAGGCCATCAAACTCTCCTGTAATGTGTAGTGGACACATCAGAGTACATTAAAGGAGGGAGACAGGTGAATTATATTGTGCAAATCATTAGGCTGCTTACCACGTTGCAGTCTGTTGCTCAGGTTAGACTCATGAGTGAGTCGTGAACAGACCCAGGCCACTTGGCCTCCACATTGGAAATTAAGTATGCAGCATCACATACGATCTTGACAGTGCAGAGAATGACAGATGTTGAACTATGATGCAGTCTTTAACATTTTTTTTCTTTAACAGTAGTCAATCTACATGTACCTGCACATTTATGCTGTGAATGGACTTCCTATTCACATAATCTGCTTCATTATGCGAGGGAGCCGTGATGGGGATGTGTGTGCCATCTATGCAGCCAATCACACTGGGAAATCCTAAAGGAAATTAAAATTACTAATCCCATTCTGAGGTTGCAGCACAATGTCATTAATGGAATATAATTTAAAATTCATTTGGATCTCTGCATCATTCACCTGCAATCCTGTGGAACTCCTCCTTGATGACTCTGACAGGTTTATGTCCAGGGAAAACCACAAAGACGGGTAAGATCGCCGTTTCAAGGCGAGGCAAACTTTTCTGACCGCCCTGCATACAGTCGCCTTGCTTAAGTGCTCTGCATCTCCGATGTTACACAAAAAACTCCCATTTGCAAAGAAACGCAGCGCAACACACAATATCTGCTGGGATGTGAGAGCATGACTACGGCTGGTAATGTTGCAGATATAAGGACGGATTAGGTTGTGGATGTAGGTGATGGACTGCGACGTGAAACGGTACCGTTCAAAAAGATAATTGTCTGGAAATGCCAGAACATCTATGCGTGGTCTGATAACCATCTCCGGACGAATATTTAATTCCCTGCGCAGTAATGCTGCACCTTCATCCACGGGATCGTTGTCAAAAGGACATGCCATAGTGGAAAAGTGGATTTCTCATACAGGCCGACTGGCTGATTTTTTTTTAAATAACAGCCGGCAGAACTATGTTATACCAAAACTCGCCTGCTGCCTGAATGAATGAGGAAATCAAAAAACATGTGGCTGACAGAGAGAGACAGAGAGAAACTCGAGGTTCATTGAGAAAAACCTGGTCCCGACCAGGTTGGGTTCATAGGGTCTGTTACCATGGTAACTGACCGAGAGTTTAAGTTACCTCTCTCTGTGAAACAGGCTAGAGTTACCCCTCCTCCTCTGGTTTGAGTTACCTCCCTTTGTGAAATGGAAAACTCTGAGTTTGTATGACAAATTTTCAATGACATTTCAGCATTGTTCACAGCAGGCATTAGACACTTCCTATGGTTGGGTGAAAACATTAAATGATAATCCTGGTACAGTTTCATCCCAACATGAATAATTACTCAATAATACAAAAATAAAGATAGGAATAAAGAGAGGCAGATTATATTTGTCAAAATGATTATCACGATTACACGAAAACATCAATATTATGCGTACATCGAGTCCTGCAAGTTGAAAACATGAAAAGTTAAGTTTAACATAAAAGTCTGGTTATCCTGGAGTATTGAGAAAAAGCACACAGACATGAGTCACTAGTTGCTTCAATGGATGTCCGGTTTACGACCCATCAGCATTTGCTGATGTTTGTGGATTCCTCTGAGGCCTGCCATTTGTCTCCTCAGGCAGCTTTGTTGTATTGAGTCCTTGGGCTATTGGGGGAGTAATTAGCATTGAGTGGGACATCCTATGGAGAAGATAGGCGTTGACCTTTTGGCTTTCTTTCTTCAGTGTGTTAGCAAAGTAGTTTACTGAGCCAGACATCCTGTCTCTCTTCGAAATCAGATCGCATTATAGGTAAACCAGATGGTCTATAATTCAATCAGTTGGCGGGTTTACACCTCCATTTCCCTTGAGTATCACCAGAAAAGGAGGGAAAGAAAGGGGTCATTTGGAGGCCGGTTCTGCTACACTTAAAATTAAATAAAATAATAAACACAATTCGATTTATGTCCTCCTGTCGAGCAACTGTGCCACACTTGCTGTCCAATAGGTGGCGGTATGCCGCATATGCATTAGTTTGTCTACTGCCAAAAGAACCAGAAGAACACAACAACGCAGAAGAACATTTTGGAAACATTCGGAAAAGACGACATTTCCATTATGGCAACTCTGACCAAACGTCAGAAACTCCAGGACGAGGAAGACATTGACAACGTGGTCAGTGCTTATATTCACAGCGTCAGTCCCATCAAAATTTCGGCTAAAAACACTAAGTATTTTCTTTGCACACTACAAAACGCACGTGACGAATACCACAAAGGAGTTGTCTTCGCACCTGAAAAACACGAAAACTTTCAACAAGCGGCTGTCCACAAGACTGCGATGAAGCTCACAAATGTAAAGAAAAATTTAAGTAAGTTTACATCAACTTTTTTTTACAATTACACATAAACTTGAAAAGTACGGTTATCACATTGAACAGACATAAAATAATGTACATTGCATTCTGTAACATACAACCACTGTTTGTTCATGTGGGATTACGTTTACATCAACACAAGAAACCCAATGACTGACAGAAACCTGCTTATGCTACCGAGCGCCGTTTACTGATAATGCCATTTGTTGCACTCCTCAATGATCTGGTTTCTCCCCACCACCATCTCCATTACCCTAACGACTGCTCAGCGTCAGCCTGCAAGTAGCTACAGCTGCTCGGTAAACTGCAGAGACAAAATGGAGGAGGCCACAGTGGGAGAGAAACCCAACGGTTGCAGAGTGCATGCACACGAGATTTTCAGTAATCAACATACAATAACATGCCCCGGTTTCTCTCAGGAATCACATAACTTGTGTGCATGTAATCGTACCAGAACACAGAAATAACAAGAAATATTGTCCAAAAATCAAAAGTTTTATGATGACATTTTCCATCCATGTGAAACTCCATATGCTCATTTCATTATTCTTTCACAGTCATAAATTAAACAAACAGGTGGCTATAAACAATGCCAATGCAACAACTCAGTCTTATTCATACGCAAGACTTTATACTGCTACATTTCAATACGACTTCATTTACATTAACATACATAGCACACTTTAATTCACAACAGCTAATTACCATTGTGGGAATATTTTCGTATACTATTCCTGTGATACTTCATAAACTTTTACAAAATATTGCCCTACATTCTGCCCAATTTGTGGTAATATGAAGCAGCACCTCCCAACCGTACTCATTAATAAGGAATGACCTGTTACTGACAATTAATTTTGCTTAAGACATAGGACATGACATTATTTGGATATCCTGGAAATTTTGAAAATACATTCAACTGTGCCACTATAAAAATGGAAACTACATAAACCAATATTTCTATTGTTTTACAGCCACATCGTCACATGCTCAACTTTAAAAACTTATTTCACAACAATCTTTAACTTATTTGCAGAGCTTCACATGTTTCACAATAACTGACTGGAACAACTCTAAGCGCAGCCACTGCTGACTGCAGCAGAACAAGCATTGCTGTAAACATAATGAGCACATTCAACCCTATGACAAGAGTAACACTATCCTCATGATAAAACTCTGTCAATAATTACACATATTCCACATATGACTGTAAATTCTGTTTGTCTTTTTGTTGAGACCATTTGGAACAACACAATACATATCCATGCACCCCCAGTACCTTCACACAGTTTACATACATACTGTCCTGTACACCACAATAAACTATTTGCACTTATATTGTATAGAATTTAATTATATCCTTAGCGCCACACAACTTACAACAGACAAATACTGTTAAGCAACCACATAGAGCTGCTGCCCACAGACCTTTTTATTTACATTGTCATTTGTTTCTGTTGCAGGTTGGTGAAATTCATGTGAAAATCCTCAAACAGAGCACAAACACAGAAATGGTACCAGTGTATGGCACAAAGATGGAAGTATGACAACCACATCAACAACATCATCACTGGACACTCATACAAAATCACAAATTTGTCAACCAGAAAAGCAACTTCACTGTACCTCACGAGTACAAGAAGCACGACCATCACAACTATCAGCATTGTCAACGTGCCTACAACTGTGTCTGATCTCCCTGAAGACCACAAACCCGTCTGTCTGCAGACCATTCAAGGGGAAATCACACGCGTCAAGCTCAATAACAGAAGACAGTGCAAGCACTGCAACAGCAACCAACTGTCTTTCAATGCTACAGCCAAACACCACAGATGTGAGCGGTGCCACTTCATGCAAAAAACCATTGCATATTCACAAACTGTGTCTGGCACATTGGTTGTGCAATCTGAGGGTGCAGAGGAAACACATGTCACTCTGCCACCATCTGTTCTCGAAACATACTTAAAACCAATGGATAAAGAGCAGTTCAAAGACGCAGAAGATGTGGAGTGTCACTTCATTGACAATGGACCCTTTGAACTCATGCTTACTCCATCAAACATAGCAACCACATTACACCAACCCATACACAGGCATGGCATCAAACGAACCCAAGGATGTTACAGCAGGTAACAGCACCACCTCTGAACCTCTTCCCACAACTTCACAGTCATGTGTGCAACAACACTCACCAGACACGGCTGAAATGTTCGAAAAAGAACTTGCTGTCCTTTCTGACGACACGGATTAAGAAAAATGTGGACAATAGTTCCCTGTTGGCAGCAACACTTTGGACTTCATTTTGCGTGTTACTTTTACTTCCAACCCACCATGCTGCCTTTTCTCAAAATTGTTCTGATTTCTGTGTTTCCACTGTAAAAAGTCTTGACCTGTTGTTAGAATTGCTCTTTGGAACACTTTACAATGACACATTATTTACTTAATACATAAGTGTAACCAAGTGGCTTACGTGGTAAGCTTATAAACAGAAATTTCTGATTCACTCTGCTATGTTGTTAATTGTCATGCAGCATAATACTTAGCTCTTTATCTTTACTCTTGTGATATGCATATACATAGAAGACAAAAATACACATTCCACTGGACAAGTGGCAGCTGTTTACACTGAATATGATGCATTCAATTACCACAGTATTTTTAACACTGCAGTTGAGAGCGACCGCCTGTCACGTGACCCGCGCTCTCGCTTCAGCTCTGTTCGCCAAATGTCTTTCAACGTCTTGTATTTCCCTCATTGTTCAACCTTCATGTACAACGTCTGAATAAAAACGTAGAGAAATTTGTCTTCTGTCACACTGTGTTGCTGTTATTTTGATATGACTTACTGTTTCGACATAAATAGCCTTTGTCTGCAGACAGCGCAGACGAGCAGCCGCACAGACAGCTGTGTGTGCGCGAGCTGTGAAGCTTTATCAGAACAGAGTTTTTAAATAGCGACATAGTAAAACCCGTACGAGATATCAAAACACGGTTTTCACCGGGCAACTCTGAAGTCTTTGTGGTTTCAATCGTGTTTCTACGTGAAAGTATGACGACGTAAGGTTCTAATATCTAGGCTGTAATCTCCGCGGGTGAGTTTCACTTCTCCGAGGTTCGAGACTTGGAGGAAACACTTCGCGTTTTTGATTTTGGGGATGAATAAAGTATCTATCCAGTCATCGACAGACGAATGACGACGTAACGGTTTTACTTCATATTTGTTGCCACCGTTAACTGCACGCACTGGTCGCCGTTTTCCTCCGTCTGAATGCACGTGTGTCTGCTGCGCTGAGAGTGCGCGCGTGCACCCGCGTCAGCGTGTGTGTGTCACAACTAGCATTAGCCTTGTTGTCAGACCAATGCAGAGCAGAAAGTCGCTGTTTTCCTCCGCCTGAATGGACCTGTTGTAATGAGCGTAGGTGCAGGCGGAGAGGCTAACAGGAGGGCAAACTCAGAGTCGACAGGCGGTGAAGTTGGGATTTTTACTCAGCCGTTTTATTTTCACAATATAAAATTTCGACCATACGACACCAGGTCTCCACGGCGCTTCGCTCGCTAAGCACACATGTTTGTAAAGCATAGACGATACAACCAGCACCAACTCATTACCGAGTCTTCATTATGGAGTTTTCTCTTCGAGAGTGCTCGTAGGGCGTGAAACATCGGCGAACAACTAAAACGGTTCGACATGTGCAACAAAAGGAGGCACCACCACCATGCGGCGCTATTCAGTATTACAATAATGATGCTGCAGACTCTGACTGTTACAGTGTGTCTGCTGCGTTGACAGCGCGTGTCCCGTGTGTGTGTGTGTGTGTGTGTGTGTGTGTGTGTGTGTGTGTGTGTGTGTGTGTGTGTGTGTGCGCGTATGTCAGACGTGTGAAAAGTAATGGAATGCGTGAGAAAAACGCACCGTAAACGTTTATTTTATTTTGAAGGTAATGGCAGGAAAAGGAAGTGGTGTGTAGATGTGTGTGTCTTGACTAGCTGAGTCACAACGTGCATGATTACTACTGACTGTTTTTCTGCGGCTTTGGCTTACATTTTCTGCCTTTTCCAGCTTGCCCACGCATTTTCTTCAGGAAATGCAATTATTCTAGTTTGAATTGAGGTCCTTTTTAGTTCTCTTTTTAGATGTTAAGATAGGGAGACTTCTAAGACTGACACCTCATGGGGCCCATAGTGTGGTCCCCCTGTCTGTGTTTTTTTCTCAATGGGTGACACCTTTCATTTCCAAAGTAACCATAAATATTTCCTGTACTTATTTTGCACATTTTCTTAACTGCCTAGCACTGTTAGAGTGAAACATGTACAGTCTGCTTGTGGTAAATGCACCACAGTGTTTATATGAGATTTTGTCTTGAATGATGTTTAGGAACTTGCTATCAGAGGATCATCCCTGGTGGATTATTCTGACACTGATGGGACAGATGAGGATTGTTTAAATGATCAGCCATTGGCTCCACGCTGTGATGAAGGTTTTCCAAAGTTGAGAAGGACGAAAAGCATTCGGGTATGCCCCTGACACTTTAAATACCATTAATTTATTCATCAGTCATTTACCCCAGTAATCTGTTCTCTGTAATTGATTTTGATAAATGTAAACTAAAATGTATAACCACGCCGTAACATAACAAAACATAACATGACACTCTCTGCAGATGAAAAAGTTCCAGATTTTTCTGATGCCCTCTGCGACAGTGGTGACAGTGCAGAGGGCCCTTCAGCTCAGTCTGAGATGGCTTTACAAAGGGTGAGTGAGACTTGTTACCATCCTGAAAGCCTGTCTGTTAATGCTCTGTATTATGTCTTAAAGGTTAACACCTTCTAAACTGAATACCTCTTTTACTAACTACTCTGTCATACATACATATAACTGGTCAGATAGTCATGATTACATGTCTTTTGCTCTAGTTGGTGAGTTTGGTGTTGTTGGGGGGGTTTTTTGTGGGTGCTGCCATTTTAGTTGTAAATATTGTTCTTGCTTTCATTCATATTTTCTAAAACATTTCTGTATATTTCTACAAAGGGTGGACCTATTTAATTTTACCTCAACGTTTGACAAACAAGTTGGGATATATTCACTCCATTTTTGTGACATAACTAGAGTATGTTCTTCTAACATGTAGGTTAGTACAACTAAACAAAAAGAGATAACCTTCACCTAACACAACTCTCTTTGTAGATGCATACATTAGAAGATTTCTGTCAACCTCTCAGTGATTCAGATGAGAGTATTGTGGAAGAAACTGATTATGAGTGTAGCTGCCATCAGAGCCAACTGATTTAATCCATACATTCATTTTCAGTTCATTCAAATTCATTAATAATTTGCATTCTTAACAAGAATAAGTTAAGGTTAAAAATATTAAAAATGTTTTGTTGTTTGCCATAAATGTAATTAAAATATGCAGACGTCTGAAATCCTGCTAAATTGTTCATAGCGGAACGAATGTTAAAGAGCTTCATGGAGGGGCAGGTTATAGTTGATTGCAGCACGCTCCGCTGCCACGCGTCGGGAAAGCACCTGTAGGTAGGAGGAAGATGTCGATGATGATGACGACCTGCCAAGACTTGAAGTGTACTGTTTTCTCCCTTTGAGTTATTGCGGCCAATGAGGTATGTGCTGTATTGTTTGTTGCCGCGTTATGTTAATTAATGTCGGTGTAATGAATAATTGATTGGTAGCGTCAGTGTGCGCAGCCAGGTTACGTTTCAGTTTGTTATTTTTGGTTTAAAGGCACATTTGTTTTGAGGTGTGTGAATTATAAAAGCTGTCTTATGTTTGTGAGATTTCTTTTAATATCTGTTCTCCATGAGAATATTATTTTTATTTAAAGTTTACTAAATTGACTTTTATGATTTCTGTATTTTGTTTAGTTCTCACGGCATGCTTGATACGAATAAATGCCTGTTGACAAAGAACACCTTGTGTCCGTGAATTCGACTGAGGGGGAGCTACAATGAGGATTCCATAAAGGATAATTCCAATGAGCGATCAGACACTGAAGTTGTTCCAAAGCTGAGAAAGACAAAAACCATTCAGGTATGACTCTTGAATTTTAAATGGCAATAACTAAATGACAGACCTTTCCCCTCTAAATCTGATGCCCTCTGTGATTCAAGTGATGACAGTGCAGAGGATCCATCTACTTGGTCTAGGTCTGAGCTGGCTTCACAAAGGCCAAGGAGAAGCTGCCTTCGTCCTGTAAGTCTTCAAACTACTTTTTCTGGGTAATCACTTTGAGGGTCGTGCCTCCCAAACTTAAAACAGAGTTCCCTTACTGAAGTTCTAGACACGCATATAGATGATTCAGTCATCATCACTGTCATCAATGAGCCTGTCTGTTGATCTTGTAAGTTTAATGTTTGAAGGTATTTGTCTTCAATTTTTTAAGTTACTAATGTTATCTAATAAACATTGTACTAGATTTGTGGGGTTTTTTGTGTGTTTTTTTTTTGTTTAAATAATATGAACTTAGTTGTTTTTAAACTTGGCTTCCTTAGTCTGATGTAACTTAACAGTATTTCTCTTAACATGTGATTTTACTAGACTGAAAGCACCCTGAATTTTACTCATACCACTCTAAATGTACATAATTTTAACACGTATTAAACTGCCTAGACTGCTATACATTTTAATCATATTTAGTATAAGGGAGGGGGGAGGTTGAGTTATCAATTTAGGTTTTCTTTTTCTTCTCAAGATGCAAGAAGATTGTAGGATCAGATGCCTCAAGTGTCGATAGTGGAGAGGAGTATATTCCAGGTCCCATGGAAGAGAGCACAGACAGTGACCGCAGCTCGGAAATACCCACGGCAAATAAGAATGCCGACAAATTAGGGCTGGGCGATAAAACGATAGCAATATGTCTCGTGATAGACACGTCATCAATATCAATAAAAAATGCGTTCGATAAAGCATTCACTAATTTTTTTTTCTTCGTCAGAAGAAACCTGAAGTTGTGAAGCGAGGTTGGTTGCATGAACAAAGGCACCCGCTCTCAGGAAACTGAGCAACGTAGGGAGTAATCGCTAATCAGTGAGAGAGACACGCTAACACGCCAATCATGTAACATTATCAAGTTCGGTTGCGCCATGTTGTTGTCTCGTGTTTGATGCTCCGTGAGGAGTGAGATGAGAAATAGAAAGCGCTGCAGCGAGCAAAGAAATCATCGATAAAATAGGGAAAGTCAGCTCGCCAGTATGGAGTTTTTTGGATTTTATAAGTCGGACCGTAGTCAGACCAATGTGGTCTGTAACTTATGCAAGACTGTCGTCCCCACCAAGACCAGTAACACCACAAACTTATTTAACCAGCTTAGCCGCGCTCACTCTTTGGAGCGCAGCCGTATTCGCCAACCGCAGCACCACCGCACAAGCAGCTGACCACCGTGCAGAGGTATCTGCTTCAGTGCCTGATGACAAATCATCCAAAAGGCACGAAGACGTAACGGAGGCAGCGGCATCTCATACAGCTAAAGACACGCTTCACTGAGCACTGAGGAGAAGCCAGCTTACAAACAGCTCTTACACATGCTTTTATTTTTATTAAACACACTTGCAATAAAAATCTAATTGAATAGTTCATGTGTGTTTAGAGTAAGAAGAGTGACTGAAGTTGTTCATATGTCTAGGCTGGTTTTATAGTTCAGTCAAGTCTACCTCAGTTTCTGCTATGTTTCCAAAACACTGCACATATCTGAAAACATTTTATTCAGCAGAAGGTGAATCAGCTTGTGAACTTTCTGCACGAAACCTGCAGAAAAAAAGTTCTCAGGTTTCTCTGTTTACATTTTTACACTTTTTTTACATTTATTATTTGAGTGTTTTCCATGGTTGTGTTGACATTTCCTTTCTGCTTTGATCGCTGAGGGGATTATAATCATTTTAAAATAAAAATGTTTAAATTGAATGTATTTTTCTCCTGGTCCTTATTTTAAATAGGTCATAAAAAATATCAATAATTATCGATATCGACCGATATAAAACACTTATATCACAATAGAGTTTTCAGCCATATCGCCCAGGCCTACTTTGGTCTCACAGTCTCTGCATTAATGAGTCACTGGGATGTCTTAAGGGGGGGCACAGTGGGTAGTGATCACCATCCGATATCTGCTTTAATAGGAACAGAACAAAGGAGAAGGGAGATGGAAATTTGAGGAAGCAAACTGGAACAAATTCAGAGTATTAAGTGAGAGCAAAATGCAAATGATAGATAAAAACCAAGCAGTAAACCAGCTGAACAATGACATTTGTAAAAGTATAGTGGGAGCAGCAGAGGAGTCCATCCCAAGAAGTCGTGGGAATAAAAAGGAAAGATTCGTCCCATGGTGGACAAGCAAACGCACCAAAGCAATAAAGGCTCCAAACAAATCCTTTAAAAAATCTTTCTGTTCACAATTTAATCGTTTACAAGAAGCAACGAGCAGGAGTGAGGAGAGTAAGAAGGAAGACAAGAAGAGAGTGTTGGAGGAGGTGTTGAGTCATTGGAAGGAGGACTCCATTGGATAGAGTGTGGGCTGTGATGAAAACAATGTCAGCCAATAGGAAAGAGTGTGGACAGCCAATAATGAACAGTGATCAGAAAATGGTCAGAAATAATGAGGAAAAGCAGAACTATGAGCAAAGACTTCTGTTAAAGTGCACAGCACAGCAAATTTGAGTGAGTGATGAAGAAAAGAGAGGTAGAGGAGGGACAATATGAAGAAACATGGAGACTGTACAGGATGAAGAGGAGGATGAAAATACAGTGAAGCTGCAGTTTTCAATGACAGAGCTGAATAACGCCTTAAAAAATCTGGAAAGACAACTCCGAGAAAAGATCAAATAAGTTCCTGTACGTTCAATAATCTCAGTGACCAAAGTCAAAAGATGTGACTGAAATTATATAACAGGATGTGGGAAGACGGGAAGTTGCCAGATGAGTGGAAAGAGTCCATAACTGTTCCTGTCTGTGAACCAGGTCAGGATCCAAGTTTGGCAGAGTTACAGAGCGAGAGCCCGAACATCACATGTTGGTCAAATTCTGGATGAACGAAAGGCTGCTCTGTTATTTAGAAAGGAGGGAGAAATAAAATGCTATCAGAGGGGATTTGTTAGGATGCGTCTTTTCCCAGTGTCCCTTCCCTTCCTTTGTCCCCAGTGTTCTTTGTCTGTTGGTCTGTCTCCCCTGTCTGTCTGAGAATGGGCGGTCCTTCCCCCATGACGACCTCATTACCTGCACACCTGAGGCGTGTTGGAGCTGATTGCTGGCAGCATTTAGGGGACGCTCTCTGGTCTTGTGGTTGCCAGTTCGTCCTGATCTGGACCGTGTGTCCGTCCTGTCTCAGTGTGAGTAGCTTCTAAGAAAAGCCTTTTGTCCTGGGACTTATCCAGTGGGTTTTTGGACTTCTCTTTGTTCTGCTCTTTCTTTCAGTGCTCAGTCCCGCTCGGTGTGCCTCTCAGCCTCAGTTCCAGCGTGGTGTTTTTGGTTATCTCCACTCAGTTTGAGTTCGCCTTCTGTTCCTCCTTTTTGTAATAAATCTAGTTTGTGTTTTGCGACATTGTCTCTGTCTTTGCTCTGCACCTCGAGTCCTGAAATATTAGTTTTGACCGAGGAAAATCCTCACAGGATTCAGGAAAGGAAGGAGTCCTGTCGATCCCGCTCTGTGTTTACAACATGAAATGAGGAAAGCTCAGGGAAATAAAGAGAATGTCGTGGCTGTTTTTCCATGTGGACAAAGCCTGAGACACCATGTGGAGGGAGGGGCTGCTAATCAGACTGTACCATATGGGCATAAGGGGGAAATGTACAGGTGGATTAAGCTTTTTTAACAGACAGGATGACGTCAGTGAGAGGGGAAACACTTACAGTGGAAATACATAGTAGAGAATGGAACTGCTCAGGGCTCCATTATAAGTCCACTTTTGTTTTCTGATCAATGATCAATGAGATATTCAGTAATACAGACAGGTCCATACGGACATCTTTATGAGCAGATGATGGAGTTTTGTGGAAAAGGAGAGGGAACGAGGCATTCAATGCTTGGAAATTACAAGAACAAACTCGACAATTTCCCCCTGGGAAATTATGAAAGGGCCACGGGGGCTACCGCCGGACAGCTGCTAATGCTAAGCTAACATTAGCATGTCAAATAACACATTAAAAACATCTGAAACATCATTAGAATGCCTTTAACAATCATTTTAGCCAAGGTTAGCATGTTAGCATTAGCATGCTAACAATAGCATGTCAAATAACACATTAAAAACATCTGAACCACCATTAGAATGCATTCAAGAATCATTTTAACACAGGTTAGCATGTTAGCATTAGCATGCTGATCATTTGCATATTAGCACAACAACCCGACATCAAAAGTTAAACCTCCATGCACCAACAAGTTCATAGGACCTCATATTAGCATTAGCAAGTTAGCATTGTGACTAATGCTAACAGGCCAACATCACTCATTACCTCACTAACATTTACAACTCACCGGTAATAGGCTAGGCTGTGGCTCATTGTCAAGCCACTGCATAGCTGCAGCTGAAGCTACATATGTGTGTGTATGTGGGAGAGGAGTGTTCAGAGAAGTACTGAGGCTCGGAGGTTGCCATGGCAACTTGAGGTGGCCTGATCAATGATGTCACCCACTCAGACACAGGTGCAGGCACACATGCATTCAGAGGGAGAAAAAGCCATTTTCTGCCTCTGCACTGGTCTGACATTTGGGCTTATGCTCACCAAACGGTAGCTCCTATCAGAAAAAAACACAGACCGTCATTGTTGTCAGGACTTCCTGAACGATTCGGTGTGATTTTGGTGTTTCTGAATTCAATATTTCGCAGACACTTGAGAGTTTAAAACAGGGGTCCGTTCTGCTTCTCTCAGAAAATCTTTGTATTGGAGTCAATGAGGAGCAGAGACAGACGTGGCCGCACTTAGAGGCTGATAATTCCAATTCTGTAAATCGCTCAGATTTTTTGAGCACATTGTGAGAGACAGAAGAAATTTGTCTACAAACCTGGAAAAAATCATGCTTGTAGAGCGTAAATTGCGGCTGGGAGGAGTGTGGAAAGAGAAAAAATCTGGAGTAATTTGAGGCCCAAAGACTTTGGTTTCCCGGATGCTCGGCGGGTCATGGGAATAACACCGGTAGTTGGCATCGTTTATGGTCGGAACTACGACGCTATCTGATCGTCTTCGAACCTCCGACTTTCGTTCTTGGTTTCTGAAAACATTCTTGGCAAACTGAAAAAGACTCTGAGGATACTGCTGTGGAGAAAAAAAGATGGAAAAATCATTTAATGCTCAGTTAATTTAGTCAAGAAAAAATAACTCATTGTAACCCTAACGCCATTACTTTTTTTTTTTTATAAATAATCACACAGCCGTCCTTGTTTGGGGAGAATCAACCTATACAGTGAGAGACTGAGCTGTAGTTAGTCAAACGTGAAGGTTTTGTTTTCACAAGTACAAAGCTAACTGATCTGATCTACCTTCATATGTGCATGTATCATGCATACATAGTCAATGCACGTGCAAAGCACAACCCTCACTCTTCCTTTCTCATGGTGCAACAAGGAGCAATGCATCATGGGCAAGAAACTGTAAAATCAGCCCACCAACATGGACACACACTGCACATTCCTCCTCTTTTATGGTGCAAAGAGGTGCAATGCATCATGGGTGATAAGGTGATGCATGCAATGCACATCTGTTAAATGTATTTCTTTTGATTTTGATCAGTATTGCAGTTTTGAAAATGAAACTTCACTTAATGGAATAATGTCTACTGCACGTTTTGTTTGTTGTTTGTGTTGTTTTTTTATTTTTAGTGGAATGTCGACAGAGCTGCAAATACGCATATTAGTTGAGACTGTACACCATGAATACAGGTGCGAGGCACTGCAGTGACTTTCTCCTGAGGACTATTCTGGTGGTGACTTTTCTTTTTTCTTCTGAGTTTTTTCCTCTGACTGCAGCTTTTCAGGATGATGAAAAAAGAAGAAAGGTTGTTTGTGGCTGACTTTTCTTCTGATGCTTTCTGTCAGACTGCAGCGTTTTAGAACCTCTAACTCTAAAGAAGAATCCTCCTACAACAAAAGAGCAATTTTAGTTGCTCCTGCTAAAGAGCTTACACTTGTCCTGCCCTTGTTTGTTGTTTCTTTGTTTTTTGTTTCCTTTTCTCTTCTTTTTTCAGATGAAGATAAATATGTCCAGGAAACCTAACAGGCACTACCTCCTTTGCCCGTTGTGCCTGAAGACCAAGGACTCCCTGTCAGTGCATCTGTGCCAGGTGTGCATGAAGGACAGCACGCCAGAGGCCGTTGATGCAGCGGTGGAGAAGACCAAGAAGGACGTCCATGAACTTGTGGTGTCCGGCAGGGTGTTCCCCTATGTGCTGCTTCACCAGATTATGGATGATGCTGATCCACTCAGCAGGTTGGTGGAAGAACTTTTCATCTTTCTTTTCAACCATCACTTCTTGTTTACTCACGAGTGCTTTCACTTGTGAGTATCAGTGTTTCAGTCTTGCAAAATCTGATTAACTGGAGTAATTCCCCATTTTAAAGCTTAGCTTTCCAACCTAGCACACACTTTTATAACAACATGCTTTTCCCACATTGCAGTGTCCAGGGTGTGCAGTGGACGATCCCAAACAGGAAGTTCATGGCACAGAGGGCCTTTATCAGAAGCACTCTGTGGACCATGCCTCGCTGAAGGACATTGGCGTATACCTGCAGAGGGAGCTTTGCAATGAACACTTTAAACAGGAGGTGAGTACTACCATGAAACATAATGCAAGTAAAAGAAGATGATTTTCAAAACAGTCATGATTAGAAGACAATTTAACATGTTGTAACATGTTTTCTTATTCTTAAGCGGCCTCGACATTTGGAAACACGTGAAAGGAGCGAGCCCTCACACCCCAGAGTGTACATAGCGAGGGCACATGTGGAAAAAGCTTGTGTGCATCAGCCCTTGTATTAATCAGACAGCACTAACCCATAACACCAGGTTAAATAATACAGTCTGCATTTGACCTCTAAACTAAATGTTTCATGTCTAACAGGCAGTTTGACCTATGATGGAACGCTTATACTTTTTAAAATGAGGGATTACTCAAGTTAATCACATTTTATTGACCAATAACACCAGGTTAAATAATACAGACTGCCATTGACCTCTGACCCAGCTTTGAACGCTGCCATAAAATTACGAAACCAAATATTTTATTACTAACAGCCAGTTTGTCCTATGATGGAAAGCTTATTCTTGTTTGAAAGGAGAGAATGTAAACTTTGAAATGAGGGATTACTCAAATTCATCAGATTTTATTGACCCATAAAACCAGGTAAAATAATACAGACTACATTTGACCTTTGACCCAGCTCTGAACACTGACTTAAACTGACCAAATTTGATGATTAAATTCTAACAGCCAGTTTGGCCCATGTTGGAACACTTATACTTCTTTGAAAGGAGAGAATTGAAGCTTTAAAATGAGGGATTACTCAAGATAATCAGGTCGTGCTAACCCATAACACCAGGTTAAATAATACAGACTGCATTTGACCTCTGACCCAGCTTTGAATGCTGCCTTAAATTTACGAAACCGAATATTTAATTACTAACAGCCAGTTCGTCCTATGATGGAAAGCTTATTCTTGCTTGAAAGGAGTGTATCTGAGCTTTGAAATTAGGGATTACTCAAATTCATCAGATTTGACCTCTGACCCAGCTCTGAACACTGCCTTAAATTGACCAAACTAAATATTTAATTAGTAAAAGCCAGTTTGTCCTATGATGGAAAGCTGTTAGTGTTTGAAAGGAGAGAAACTATGTTTTAAAATGAGGGATTAGTCAAGTTCATCAGATTTTACTGACCCATAACACCAGGTTAAAAAATACACACTACATTTGACTTCGGGACCAGCTCTGAACACGGCCTTAAGACTTAGACTTTGACTTAGACTTCCTTTATTGTCATTGCACAAAAAAACACAGCAGTGAGATTTTGGCAACGAAATGTCGTTGCTTGGCTTCCGGATTACAACAGAGATGGAAATTAAAAATATAGTCTATATAACTAAAAAAAAGAAAAACACAAGAGCTAAATAATAATGAGTGCAATAGAGAGTGAATAGATAAACAGAATGTAAACAGCAGAATAAATAAATAGTGCAAAACAGAATAACCAGTATATAAACTGTGGAAACAAAAAGAGTCCCTGTCTCCTTGCTGGTGTTGCTCCTGTAGATCCTGATGATCCTGTGATGTCTGCAGCTCAAGTTCCTCCTCTTCCTCCACCGCCTGCATGTCTGGCTCACTGTCTCTTGTCTGCCATGCTTCTACTTGTTGTTTAAAAGTCTCAGTCTCAGGAGCTGGAGGATCATTTCTGCCTTTAAAGTTGTGTTGGTGTGAGAACCTCCACACAAGTTCGCCTTCATCTTCACTGTCCATGTCCGTTTCCTGAAGTTGTGACTGTTGCTGAATTCTCCCTTTATTTTGTCTCAGCTCTCTCTTTCTTTTGTCCTGCTCTTTTGTCCCTGGTTTTTCCACAGGTAGGCTGTCACATGGGAGCAGCAAGTTTCTGTGTACCGTGCGGCTTCTGCCTCCCCTTTCTGGTTTGATCTCAAAGACAGGAATGTCAGGGCTCTTCTGACTCACCACCACATACACAGCATCCTCCCAGTGTGAACGAAGCTTGCCAGGTCCTCCTCTTTCAGAGAGGTTGCAGAGCAGGACTCTGCTGCCAGGATGAAGCTGAGCTCCATGGGTTTTTTGGTCGTAATGTCTTTTACCTCTTGATGCTTCTTTCTGAGCAGTTGCTGATGCAATTTCATAGGCCTCCTTCATTTGTTACTGCCATTTTGCCACATACTCCCCATAGCTGACTTGCTGCTCCTGTGATGGTAAGTTGAACAGGATGTCTACAGGGAGTCGTGGTGTGCGGCCAAACAGCAGGAAAGCCTGAATTTCACTGTTGAGCTTACGAGCCATAGTTCTCAGAAAAGTCTACGTGAATGCAGCCTTCATCTTCGTGCAGAGTTTCTTTTAGCCCTCTGAGTGTTTTCACTTGATGTAACCAGTTGAATTGGTGCTTAGCAAGAGAGTCCAGCTTCTTGTTAAATAAAGCCAGCAGATCATCACACTTACCATGTTGTGTGACTTTTTCAAAGTTGGTAAATGTTTTCCCTTCTTCAGAAGAGACTACCCTGGACCATTGCTGCCATGTTATTAGAGTTGCTCCAGAGGTCCCTCTAACTCAATTTCATTGTAGCAGCACTTCGCACAGGTGCGATACATGCAAGTCTCGCTGGTAGTGTCACATGCAATAGATGCCAGCAAGTCAGAAATGCTATTGGTCAGAAGAATACAACTTGTCAACAAGCAGCCTGACATTTTCATGCTCTATGCAAGCACATGTATTTCTGTCAGAGTCTTTTGCTGGTGTTACATAAAAAGGGCAGTACCTCACAAACTGTCTGTATGACAATTTGAGGTGTCTCACAACTGTTGCATTGTACTGTGGATGGAGCTCCTTCAGAGAATAAAGTAGTACCCTCCTTTGCTTTTTGATTTTATTTTTCGTTAGTGTCCTTTTTGCATGATAACGTGCGACTATTGCAAAGAAAGCTGGCCAATTATTCTCTTCTTGCTTGTGATGCTAGAATGGAATGTCAGTGAACATTTTAAAGGGCAATGGTTGAAAATTCTAGAACAGAATGTTCATCAACATTCTAAAAGGAGATGTGTGATAATTCTAGAATGTAATAATCACAAACATTCAATAACGCTTGTGATCAACGTTAGGGTTGGGGTTAGAGTTCACAATGTATGAAAAAATTAAGAATGTTATGTGCATGAAAAATATAAAAGGCAATATTTGAAAATTCTAGAACGGAATGTTTATAAATATTTTAAATAGTATTGTTTGAAAATTCAAAAATGGAATCTTCATCAACATCACAGAAGGCAATTATTGTAAATTCTAGAAGAGAATGTTTGTGAAATTTTAGAACGGAATGTTCGGGAACATTCTAAAATGCAGTGATTGACAATCTACAACGGAATGTTCATGGCAGTACAAAAAAAGCAATGTTTGAAAATTCTAAAACAGAATTTTGGTCAACAATATGAAAGACAATGTTTGACAATTCTAGAACAGAATGTTTGTGAACAACAGAAAAGGCAATGTTTGAAAATTCTAAAACGAAATGTTTGTGAACATTCTAAAGACATTGTTTGAAAACTCTAGAAGGGAATATTTGCCAACATTCTACAATACAATCTTTGACAATTCTAGAACTGAATGTTTGTGAATATTTTAAATAGTATTGTTTGAAAATTCAAAAATGGATAATATGTCAAAGAAAAAGCACAAAGCTTTCTTCAGGCACTCCAACCGAGCCAAGGATAGTTAAAAAGCCTTTATTAAATTAGGGCATATTGATATAAAATATTCTAAACGCCGGCCAGTTTCGACCACGGCCGGTCTTCATCAGGGCGTAAAAAAACAGATAAGGACCCGATTTAGGTGCACTGATTGCTTATATAGTGCCAACGTCAACAGCAATTAGACCAGTTAATTCTCACATAACACAAGATGAAATGTTTCATACAGCCAATCATCAGACAGAACAGGAGTTCCAATTACAAAAATCAGTTATGATGATTTTTTCAAAGAACATATCAACTTTTCAAGTAGCCACCGACCTGTGAGATGAGACAAACAATTTCAATATCAGTCAAGTGATTAAACAATTATATAAAAAGGTTACATCAACAGTGATAAACCCATAATGAAAATATATATGTTTCAATCACGGAGTAAAGAGAAAGGGCTAATCTTCAACTGCCTACAAAATAATTATAGAAATGGTCTAAAATCCATCTCTTGATTAAGACCGGGATATATACAGGCATCTAATTTGAAAATCCAAAAAGTTTCCCTTTGTAATAATTTGTTGAGACAGTCTCCTCCTCTGATTGATGGTTCTACTTTTTCTATGCCCTCCACTTTTAGTATGTTATCATTATTATTGTGGGCTATATGGAAGTGACGTGCCATAGGATAAAGCCATTCACACATGGCTCAAGGAGCCTCCCGATGACAAGAATGGGACACTAACGAGGCAGACGACTGTCGTTGACACCCAAGGGTCGCACCCTACCCGTCTTAATGGGGGATCGTTTGCCTCACAATAGAGTGATACCATCCTTGGTTTTGGGGGTTGGCCTCACCATTTCATTGGACTAGAGCTGTCCTATCTGGTCTGGTGCGCATGAACTGATGAAGCCTGCTCGGATGAGAGGCGAAACGTCTTCCAAGACAACCTGACAGAGTCCAGTTGCGATCGATTGAATGCCCTGAAGCTCTGAGTAGATCTAATTTTAAGCTTTAATTTGTTGTATACTTCATCTAAATCAGATCATGCCAGGCTGAAAAAAACACAAACTTAAATAATGAGGTCTGAACCACAGAAATTTAGAAGGTAATCAAAATTTATTTTTAAAAAATTTTAGGGCCTCACAGGTGGCCTAGTCCTCCTCCGCCTCTGCCCCCTCATCATCTGCAAAATACTAGAGAAAAAAAACAAACAAAAAAAAACATAAAAAGTCAAGATTCAATACTCTTTTGCCATATCAACATCAGCAAATGGAATTTCTCTTAGTGAACACAGAAAAGATTTGGCATGTAATCTTCTAAATTAAATGGATTTCAGTATTGGTTATGCATTACATTCTCGTCTTCCTGATCCAGGAATAGAGGTGGAGGAGGTGGGGAAGGTGAAGGAGCTGGAGGAGGTGGAACAGGTGGAGGAGGATCTGGCTCTCCTGGGGCTTCATCCTCCCCTGTAGACACCCTGTAGTCACTTTCCTGCAAAATGTCCATCCAAACCTGAGTTCTGATCATCATGGTGTAAAAACACAGTCATGTCATATCAAGTACACTAAACTTACAGTCCTACTGAGCCAGATGGTGGATGGCTGTGGGAAAGACAGAATCAGAAAAACAGAGATACAAATTAAATATTATATGCATAGTGAAAACAACAATGGTCCTCAACTGTGATGATGATGAATTGAGTTAAGGTATACTAACAAGGCTTCGTTCCTCGCTGTCAACCCCACTATCTGACATCCTTGAGCCACTGAAAACATGAACCAAAGATGAAAATTATGAGGATGGTTTGTTTTAAATAGCTGCCTTAGATTTTTGTGTTTTCTTTGCCCTTTGGTTTTGTATTTTGTAAGGTGAAGAGAAATACTCAGATACTGTCCCCTCTTTGCTTGAACTCTGTTAATTCACTTATCTGAATAAATGTCAACATTGATGTTAAATGTTCCCCAAATAAGTGAAATCTCTCTCATTTTCTGGGCCAAACAGACATGTTTTATTTGAAAGTTGCCATGATAATTGGGCTGTTAACATGAACTTTGCTCTGTGGAGGAAATTCACACAGGAGTGTCTGCTTCCAGGTTGAGATTTGGCGATGTCCCGAGATGTCAACATTAGACCTCTGAGAAGAATTCAGCTTTTGCACACAGCAAGTTTATTATAAACTACATGAAATTCTCTCTCCACTGCACGTTTTTAATTGAAACAGCTTAAAATAACCCAGGAAGGTCAGTTTAAATTCACAGTGTCTGCTGAACGGTTGAGATTTGGGTAACTGATTATTTTCTGAAGTTTATTATAAACTGCACAGTAAGAAGTACTGTGGATGTGCTTTTACTTTTACTGTGTCTGTGGTCTAGTTTAAAACAGGCACTGGTGAAGTCAGGATTCAGGTGGCACTTTGTAAGACCACTGTATCCTCTTGTGCAGCCTCACACACACATAAACTTCCACCATCCCTCACAGACCTCTGTAGCCCAGCTACCATTTAAAATAACCCAGGAAGGTCAGAGGTAAGGACAGTGTAGCAGCCAAAACATTTGTGTGGTTCAGTATATCTGTAAGGACTCACTTTAAATTGTGTAAGGAGAAATAGTCCCTGGTAGAAGTTTAAATTCACAGTAGGAGCGTCTGCTGAAAGTCTGCTTAGAAGAATTCAGCTTTAGCACACATCAACCTTTTTACAAAGTATACATCAGATCAGATGTATAACAGCTAATTCTGTTGGCAGAATTAACAAGAAACACCTCCTGTTTCGCAAAACATGACATCGCTCTCGCTTCTAATTTTTAAAATCACTAAGCACCAATGGTTTCCACACCAATGGTACTTTCTATTGTACACTTAAAAGTGCAGAAGTGTGAGCTTTAGCCCTGTTTGTAGGGGATCACATCCGAGTCAACCCATTGGGATGTTTGCTAGCCAGCAGAGGTTTATCTTGCTAGCATTGCAATAGCTAGCAACTCGGTTCGCTAGCTTGCTAAGTTGAAGAGGTGGCATTCTTGTGTGTGGACTGGAGGAGAGGGCCAGCTTGCTGACTGCTGAGATCTGGCTAAGCTAGCAATATGGCCACTTAATAAGCTTGCAGGGCAATTTGTTTATTTTTCTCAGAGGTAAGACTGAGGAGGGACTGGCTTCCAGTTAGTTAACGTTGGCTCGTGGGAATAGTTTTTGGAAGAGGCTCCTTAGGTAGCTAACTTAGCTATCAGGTTAGCTTTGTGGATTGTTCCAGTCTCTTTCCTGTTGGGACTTGCTTGCACATTTGGAAACTGTCCACCAGCAGGAGAAAAAATATCTAACCTAACCCCTAACCCTTCCCATTCCTAATGTCCAGAGCATGGGCCTGGAGAGCAGAGGGGATTGGACCACGGGCCAGAGACAGGCGGCGGAGAGGAAATGGATTCATCTACTAAAGACCATAGATCCCACCGGGCTAAATGAAAAGTATGGCTGATGAGTCCATTTCCACTTGATAACAAACCTTTTTTACAGCATTTACTAGCAGTGCTCACCTCCTTGCTTTCCAGGCCTCTCCTCCCACAGGTTGCTGACAGGGCTCCGGCTGCGGTGGTCCAGGAATGAAACATCTTTCTCTGAATGGTCCTCTTTTTTCCCACAAACTTTTTTCGTGTTTTAACCTTTTTTAACTTTTTAACTTCTTTTCTTAAATTATTTATTACCTATCTATGATATATTTAGTCTATTTATCACACGTGTGTATGCGTGTAGGTATGTATGTGTAGGTATATATGCATGTATATGTGCATGTGTATATATATATTTATGTGTGTATATGTAGATGTGTGTGTGTGCATGTGTGTGCATGTGTATAGGCAAATACTTTTATGCATAGTTTTAATTTTCCTTTCTTTAGATATATTCATTTTATTAGTTCTTATTAAAGTTTATAAAAGGATTATTTCCTCACAAAGAGGCCTTTCACTGCAGCCGGAGCCCCAATTAACCCTTGCTGAAAATAAAATGTGTTTTACAAAACCTGGGGAGCCCTGCAATCGGCTGGCGACCGGTTCAGGGTGTACCCCGCCTCTCGCCCATTGTAGCTGGGATAGGCTCCAGCCCCCCGCAACCCTGAAAGGGATAGGCGGTATAGATAATGGATGGATGGAAAACCTGGGGAAATTGGGCGTCGTCATTATTATGATTATCATCATCACAAACACTTTTTAGCACAGAGCAAGCTCTTTTATCTTTCTCTAACCCTAACCCAGGTTCCACCTCCCGCTCCAAATTCAAAGTACTTCAACTTAACCAAATCTCCTCTCTTGTGCCTAAACCTAAACAGACCCCGGAGCCGCTGGATCCAGGTCCGACCTCCACTTCCAAATGGAGGCTTTCACGCTTCATTTAGGGTTCCTCTTCCACCGCCACCTCCACACCTCTGGGTTCCCAGGAAGTCTGGAGTGCATCCACGGATGTTCCTGGAAAGGTCCTCCACACAAGATCAACTGCAGCAGGTAGATGTGCAGTCTGTCACGTTTTTCATTTTATAGATGAACACATATATGTGTATTTATAATCATACACATACGTACATACAACTTTGTTTATACAACTAATTTCACCTTCTTTGAAAGATGCAAGTAAACCACTCACACACTCACACACACACACACACACACACACACACACTCACACACACACACACACACACACACACACACACACACACACACACACACACACACACACACACACTTGTCACGCCCTCTGGTGGCATGTCTGAGATCTGCGTGTAGAGCAGCAATGTGTGTGCAGACAATGAGAAATTAAAATGAAGGAGAAATTAAATTCAGTGAGCTTCTTATTCGCTGTCACTGCTCTCTCCTCTTTGCAGGCGTCTCTTCCCGCTGGCTTCACCCTGCCCAGGCACAGTTCACACATCATCTTTTGGGTACAGTACTTACAGGGTGAACAGTTGTTTCCATCCCATACGGTCTCATCGTTAGCTGGTTTCTCCTCAGCAGTTTCCTTCTTCACAGCCGTTATCAGCTGTTCATGACAGTTCATTCTTTTTTTCAGTCAGCATTATTATATTATTAAATATACATGAATAATTATATATTATTAAATTATAAATTGAAGTGATTGCACAAAAGCAGCCTTAAACATTTGGTTCAGGATATGTCAGAAAAATAAAATGGATAATCATATTAAAGTATCACGTTGGGTATCCTGTGATAAAGATTTCAGAGCTGCCCAGATGGATGGGCGTTTTCAACAGTGGCCCACTAAAGGTACGACAGCTTACTGTCTGATCTCCGACAAAGGGAGTTTAGACGGCTTTCAAAAGTTCAAGGATAGCTTTCATTTAGGAAAACAAGACTTCTTCAGATACCTCCAAGTTAGAACCTATTTTAACAGCAATATAAAAACGACAGAGGAGTGTAACTCTGACTGAGTAAACATTTTGACTGACGCATACAAATGTAAGTTCAACTGTTAACTGATTACTCGGATCTATTCATGTGGACAGTCATGCAGTGGATTTTCTACACTTTATATTAAATCTCTTTGGCAAAAAGAAGCAAAAATAAGCATCTCAGAAGAGGAACGGCTGAACATCTGTAAAACTCAAATGAGTACTTCAAGTTGTGGTTATTGGAGGGAATTTACTTTGAAAAACATGATCAGATTTTTTATCGCTCCTAAAATTAAACAGGCCAAACAAGTTATGGAAGATGCTGGAGAGTGTGGAAACTCCCAGGCAGACCACTTCCATGTTTTCTGGGATTGGCCAATTATACAAGCTTACTGGCGGGCTGCAGTAGATAAAATCAAATTAATAATGGGTTTTGAATTTGAACATGATTTCTGTCAGTTTATCTTGGTGATCTCTCTTCTGTGATGAATGCTCCGCACAGATATTTGGTTCAAATAATGTTAGCAGCCAGTAAAAAAGCTGTCACAAGACGGTGGCTAAATAAAGAATCCCCATCCAAAGAGCAGTGGATTGGTACTGTAAAAGAAATATATGACATGGAGAAGCTGACTTTGAACCTGCGTATGGACAGGTTTACCAAAGACTGGAGGACATGGACAGCTCATTTTGAACAGATGACCCTGCGCTGGAAAAGGAGATGATTGATAAATACCTGCTTACTGCTCAGTTTGATGTGGAGAAGAAAAACATGGACAGTTGGAGCTAAAATGACTGAAAAAGCCTGGATCGACCTCTTACAGACAGTCACTGCTATAACTGTGACTCATGAATCCTTTGCTCGTTTCCACTTGATCATCTGTGCACTTTTTGGTATTTAAATGTTTTGTTTTAATGTAAAACAAACCATTCAATAAAAATAAAGCTTAAAAAAAAAGAAAATTAAAAAGATGGTTTACACAAACTGTAGTTGACCCAACAAAAACACTTGAGATGTCACAACGCTCAGCAGTCCAAATTGTCATTTGTCTTAAAGGAAAACGCTAGTTAACACGTTTTAGTGTCAAGAAGAAAAAAAACATGTCTTTTTTTTAAATACTGTACATTTTTTAAATAAATAAACCAAATGAATCTCCCTCCTTATAAACGTGCATTTTAGACACAACGCTGAGCGACATCAGTTTGTGTGCGTGACACGATGACCTTTGAACTCCTCTTACTTCTCTGAACAGCTAACAAGCGTGGATGTGCCTCAGCTGTTCCTGTGTGTTTGGCCACCTGCAACAGATGACACATGACAAGATCCAAACATGAAAAGACGACACCGGTGTGCAACCCATACGGCTCAGCTGACCGTCAGGCTGAAGCCTGGTGACGATATGTGTTGAGATATCACCATCAGCAGCTCAAACAGCCTGTCTGTAGCAGTGGGCAGCACATGTGCAGCATGAACATGCAAACAAACTGCTGTGCCTCATGTTGATTTGAGTATTAACAATCAGGACATTACTTGCCACATTGCTCACTTATCTGTACTGTAATCCAGTTAACTGCGTGCAAACAACTAAACTTACCTCTTTTGGGTGATCTCTTTGCTCACTTGCTTGGAGCAGGACTTCTGCAGTGAGCCAATGTAGTCGATGAAGTCCTTGCAGTCCGCACGAAGTGTCTCATCCTCTCGCCTCAGGCTGGTGTTGACAGTGTGGTACACCAGGAATCTGTCAGAGGAAGTGCAAGTATTTAAAGTATTTACACAAATTTAAGCCCAATTACGTTTATTGTCTACACAAGTGTTGATATTATATGGAGAAAAAAACCACAAGAAATGCTACCAACCTCTTCAAGCTCTTCAGGTAATTCATCTGTGTCTGTTTTGTGAGCTTTGCCTCAGAGAGCTCACAGAGGTACTGCTGGATCTTCTCCCTGTTCCTGACAAACTGCAGGGATGGCTTCTGTGGGTCCAAGTAGTACAGGTACCAGGCAACGCTTTCAACCTGAAAAGACTAGATAGATAGATAGATAGATAGATAGATAGATAGATAGATAGATAGATAGATAGATAGATAGATAGATAGATAGATTCTTTATTCATTCCAGCATATTTCACAAATTTAAAGTAAAAGACATGCAGTAAATGCTCCAAAAGCATTAAAAAACACGTTAAAGGACATGTTAAAACATGTGAAATTGTCTTCTAATCATGACTGTTTTGAAAATCATCTTCTTTTACTTGCATTATGTTTCATGGTAGTACTCACCTCCTGTTTAAAGTTTTCATTGCAAAGCTCCCTCTGCAGGTATACGCCACAGTCCTTCAGCGAGGCATGGTCCACAGAGTGCTTCTGATAAAGGCCCTCTGTGCCATGAACTTCCTGTTTGGGATCGTCACTGCACACCCTGGACACTGCAATGTGGGAAAAGCGTGTTGTTTTAAAAGTGTGTGCCTGGATGGAAAGCTAAGCTTTAAAATGGGGAATTACTCCAGTTAATCAGATCTTGCGAGCCTGAAACACTGAAGGCTGAGAGCCCTGCCTGAGACTAACAGCTGATTTACTCAAGCTGAGAAGTGCATCACCGGTGCTGATGATTCCCAGACTGAGTGAGGTTGTGAATGTTTGTCATTTCATGCAAATAAAGTCATTTCCAAGTTACAATGAATTAAACACATTCCTGGAAATGCCTAAACATGTTTAAACACATTAGAAGCACTGTTCAAACATTGTAAGTGAAAGAAGTTTGACCTCTGTCCTGACAGACCAGGTTTGACCTCTGACCCAGCTCTGACAGCTGCCCCACATTGACCACACTAAATGTCTGATTACTAGCATGCAGTTTGTGTTGGGATGGAAAGCTGATACTTGTTGGAGAAGAGAGAATCTAAGCTTTAAGATGATGTACAACATGTTTGAATAAAGCGGGTTTAGCAGAAACACAGGAGGACAGGTGAAACCATGAATAGAGGTTGGCTGCAGGCCTTTCAAAAACAACTGAATGCAAACAGAATTCAACAGTAGTTTGATAGAAATCAGAAGCTTTGAAATGAACAAATCAGATCATGCTACCCTGAAATACTGAAGGCTGGAAGGCTGAGAGCCCTGCATGAGATGAACAGATAATTTAGTCAAACTGAGACGTGCTGAAGCTGATACTCACAAGTGAAAGCACTCGCCACTGCTGACAGAAGCGTTGTCCGACGCCTCACTCTCGCCAGCCTCAGGAGCTGCACGCTCTGACGTCTCTGTGGTCGGTGGTCTTGTTGTAACACTGGCATTGGGGAGTGGTGGAGGGATGCCGGTCACCACCATGTGACGTCGCTGCAGCTCCTTGGTCAGCCTTTAAATAAATAAACAAAACATAATTTAGACAATGTTATGCAATACAACTTAAAAGTGTAATACATTTCAGAGAGTAAACAAGCAGTGATGGTTGAAAAGAAAGAGTGAAATATGAACACGTAATAACTTCTGTTCATGTTGGATGTGTTTTCCAGAACATATCATGACCCACTTCATACTGCACTGCAAATTGAAGCAGTATTGATGAAAAGCACACCAGGTATCAGATACTGAACAGCGGTAATATACCCAGTTAGAAAAGAAGCAGAACGTTTTCTTCAATCTGAGCACTTTGCTGCATAAACAGTGCAAATGAGGAGACAATTATGTATTTATGTCACATCTGACACAAAGCTTAAACAAATGACATGAACGATTCTTCCACAGAATAAAACTGCAATTTTTCCTTCAGTGTAACAGAGCTCAACAAATTCTTCACACTAAATGATGAACTTCAGTTTCACTTCTACAACTTTACATTTTTAACTCACTGAACAGGAAACTGAACTGAATCCATGCAGTTTGTGTCCGTTTGGTATATTCAAGGCTTGTCTTTTCTTCGGAGACGGCGTCTGATGAAAGCCTTCTCGTCCCATTGGTTGGGGGGAAGCATGTAGGGGCCGTTATAGACAATAAGGATGGTCATCTCTTCGGCATACTGAAGACTCTGCAGCAGCTGTAGACAAACATGGCGGGGGTGAAAGTTCAGGACAGTGAAGATCACAGACTCTCATGGGTCACATCATGCAGCAGATATGCAGCTTCACAAAAAGCATTTTAAACCTGCAATTTTGTCACCTTTTTACTAGAATTAGCATTAGTTAGCACAAACATTGGCATTCATCTGGAGTGGTGTTTCTGGCCTCGGTGTAATAATCATGGAAAATGGCTTCTTAGCTGCTAAATGCTGCTCGATGTTCAGCCTCCTCATCTCTATCTTTGTGTGTCTGTTGTTTGGAGCGGAGCAGGTAGTGTAACAGCGCTGATGAGAGCAGTGAGAGTGAACAGAAGTGGTCATGTTACAGGTCATGTGATCTGTTGTTAACATAAAAATGATTATAGCCACTTGCACATGATGTGCAGTAGATGCACACACACACACACACACACACACACACACACACACACACACACACACACACACACACACACACACACACTGAATGAGTCCAGTCTCTTATAACTCACTCATTAGAAGGTACAAACACTTACTTCGGGTGTTATGAAGGACTGGGATGTTGTCTCTTTGCAGGCTGTGCAGACCACGATGTCAAAGACTCTCCTCTCATTTACAGGATCCGTCCCCCGAGGGCCTCCATACAGAGAGACAGAAACAGTCACATCCACAGAGGACAGCAGATGACAACTCACTGCTTCATTACATTTGCTTGTAAGCTTGCGAATGAGCAAAAAACAGGAAGCAGTGACTCACTTTCAGTGCAGTTTGTACAGCACCATTACAAGACCGTTCATAAAACACTTCTTAAGTACTAAGTTTTGGTTCATGAATCCTAAAATTTGAGACAAAGAAGGAAGAAATTCCTCTTTGCTGAAGATACAGTGCTCTGTTAAGGCCTGCAACGCCTATGCGCAGCCTGGCTACCGGGTTTCCACCGCCTCCCATAGCAGACCTCCATCCACTCACCATTTTGAGCTTCGTAGCTCATCTGAAATGTGTTGTTTTTGTTCCTAAAACAAACTGTTATTTTTAACAAAATACCCTCGTTATATTGCAACATATTTACAAAACATTGTACAAAAATATGAAAATGCAGGTTTCTGCTCTCTAACAATGGCTACTTGAGACTTGGCTGAGTGAGTGTGGGCTGTGGGCGACTGTAGGTACACACATACTGAATGCACTCATCAATACAAACAGTGTTCTTACTGGTGAAGCCACCAGTCAATATTCACATCAGTACGCTTAGTTCTTCAATGAAAATCATGCAGGGAGCATGAGCATGAAAAAAAAAAAAACAACAACTATACAAATTTATATACTGTACATTTACATAATAAGTTCTGGCCAGTTGTGAAATTTGGGGTTAGGCAAAGACAAAGGGAAGAAAGAAAAGGAAAGAAAGAAAAAGGAAAAATGGAGAATAACCAACAAAAAAGAAACAAGAAAACCAAATATCAAAAATCAAGAGGGTTAAGATAAGGGGGAAGAAGAGGGGAAGGGGTTAGGGATAATAGAAAATAATCTAAGAGGTTATGGTAAGGGAAAAGGAAAGGGGAAGGGAGTTAAGGTTGGTAAAAGGAAGAAAACCAATAAATTAAAACCAAAAAGAGGAAAAACAAAAGGAAATTTAAGTTAATTAGGAAAGAAAAAGAAAGAAAGGTTTGAAGGTTAAGATTAGGAAAAAAAAAGGGAAAGGGGTTGGGGAAGGCAGTGAAAAGGCTATGAATCAATTACAAAAAGGGGGGGGCAAAGGAAGGGGAAAAGGGTTTTAAGGTTAGGAAAAGAAATATGGGAAGGGAATAAAGAACATCAATCTAAAGGGATATGGTAAGGGGGAGGGGGAAAGGGATTAGGGTTGAGTTTGGGGGTAAAGCTTAGGGAAGGGGTAAGGGGAAAAGATAAGGAAGTGAAAAAACGGAAGAAAATAATGATAAATCTAAAAAGAAGGGGAAAGAAAAGAAGGAGAAGGCTACCGCCACTGTCTCTCATTATCCACGGACAACCGACTACCTGCGCCAGCTCGTCACCGTTAACCTGCAGATTTACATGAATGTTTGTCCAGCTTCCTCCCACTGGCAGCAGCCACAACTACAAATGGACTACAAATGTCGTGGTGATGTGATCGCACGAGACATTAGCTAGCTCATGGCTAACTGTAGTGATGGCTAACGGCTGAGCAACTTTGAGCAATTAAAACGTAAAGCGCGAGTTAACGACATTCTCAAGAACTGAGCATCGCTAACGTTACTGCATTCACAAAGTAAATACTGCATTCACAAAGTAAATACTGCATTCACAAAGTAAATACTGCATTCGCAGCTCCACGAGATAAAGCGAGGCTGCCGTGTGTCCCGGTGGTGGTTCGCAGCGTGTGTGAGTAGTGACTGACAGATGTCAGACACTCCCTCAGACGCTCCTCTGGCTCTGATTGGTCGTTTTGTGTCGGGCGCGGTGGATTCTTGTAAATCGCAGTAGGAGCAGTAGGTGGGACCGATGGAGCTGTTTTTTGTCACAGATTTCATGTTTCATGTACTGCTGCCTGGGCAGAGGTACAGTTTTGGCAAATATGTCAAAGAATTACTTTTACACAAGTTACCAACTGCAGCTTTAACTTTCCACTGTCATCTCCTGCATCTTTGGTCCTGCTTTGCTAATTGTGAGATGGCTTTCAATTTTCCTGTGTCTTCTCTTTTTTTTTTTTTGTATCTCCCTTTTTCAAGACATTGCTGATTTCACTCGGAAAAAAAAATTGGACCGTGGATCGATCCTTGCTGCGTCTTGGAGCCACAAGTCCGACACTTCAGTCCATGTGTGGGCTTCTCTTCCATTCCCGTTTATTTCAGGGTTACTGGCAAATTTTGGGAAACTCACAGCGAGTCCATCTCAAACTATATCATCAACCTTTATTTATTTAGACTCAAGTCCATTAAGAAAGACAAACGTACAACCCATATTTAAAAAAGACAGTCATACCAGTGTTTCCACATAGCAGACTGGTATCTAACAGCACTGAAAGCAGGGTTAGTCAACGTCATTAAAATGGCATTCAGTATGTTCACTTGCACTATATTCAAAAAGACTGATTTTTCTTGAAGAACATTCACTCCATATAAACATCCATTTTGATTGGTAACTATCAGTCGGACGTTTCGGCCTTGTTTGGCCTTCCTCAGGCGATCCCGATCAGCCTGGGAAGTGGGGTGCCTGGTTTGGCTTTTCTGTCCTCACTCCTGTCCCTTTTGACTTTCCTTCCTGTCTGATCTGAGTTCCTGTTGGTCTCCTATAATTTGAGTTTTATATTGGTCTTCTTTTTATATTTGTACTTTTTGTTTTTCAGGTCTGCCAGGTTGGAGATCCAGGTAAATATTTTATATTGATCAGCTCACAGATTTTCTCCACCTGCGTGACAGTAATGGGCATCTGAAGCACACACACACACGCACACAGGCACCCACCCACTCACTCATTTGGCCGTGGGGTCTACTCACAAAGACCATCCTTGGTCGTGCAGCCTCTTGTCTGTAAACAGATGTAAAGATATCTGCACTACATGTTGCACAAGCCTCGGCCTGCTCGCGTTATATTACATTAGTCACACACAGAGTTACAGAGGGGGAAACTGCACACGCCATGCATTCTGTGAAATATGAAACGTGAAATTTAACCCATCCCGTCACATCCTTCCTCCTGCAGACCAGGAGCGGTGGGCTGCCAGCCGACAGCGGCGCCCGGGGGTCACCACTGGTCAGGTGGTGGTCTTCTTGCATGTTTTTAATGGGGTTTTTATGGAGGATACCCCAGGTGAACATGGGGAGAACATGCAAACTCCACACAGAAAGGCATGGGAGGACACACCACCAGCGCCCACAGCGGGATTCGAACCGGGACCTTCTAGCTGTGAGGCGACAGTGTTACCACTTGTTCCACCGTGTAACTCGCACACAAGCTAATGCTGGAAGGCGCACCTGAGCTAATAAAGTAAACACTCAGATGCGGCAACCAGCTTCAGCTCACGCGCCATCCTCTTTTCCACGTGAAAATCCCTAAATACGTGCAAAACATTAAAACTGCCGGCGCAGGAGTCGTCAGGCTGCGACGGGAGTTAAAAGTGCATCAAAACTTACTGTGTTTATGCAGTTTTTCCAACGTTACGCAGGCATGAAAACGGGTCATGGGTGAAAAAGGTGAGAAGAATCGGACCCCTCTAGGGGGGTACGGGGGCATGCTCCCCCGGAAGAAAATTTTCAATATTTCATATTTGAAAGCATTAATCTGAGAAGAAATTCAAGCAGAACTACAAGACAGTATGAGACAGGAGCTCCTCTGTCAGCTCTGTCCACATAGACAGGTAGAGACAGACAAGTAGAGACAGACAGGTGGAGACAGACAGGTAAAGGCAGACAGGTTATTATTCCTGCTAAATGATACTATACTTTGTTTGATTACCTCTGTACACACACACACACACACACACACACACACACACACACACACACACACACACACACACACATGCACCTAGCTTTTTTTTAAACTTATTTTTTCTTATTACAAATTAATCAACCATCTATGTATTAGTTGTTGTATTTGTATTGTTGTCCCAATGCTTTGGCATTGAGAGAGCGAGAAGCGCACATGCATGCTAGTAAAAACAGCTTTCAGCTTGAAGTGTTTAAGGTATATGCTAAATAAAAATAAAGGCAATTAACATGATAGTTTATTCAACTTTTAATGAAATATGTAGCAACATATTTTAGCAACAAACAGTTCAAAACAGCTGAGTAAAACCTAAACAACAGCAAAATAAATACTTAAGTTGTGTGTTGTGTAGATCAGACCACAGGACTATAATCACCTTATAAAAAATTTTAATAACAACTAGACAAATTCCCCTCGGCGGGAAATTTGGAGAGTGATACAGTGCACAAACGCCGGGCCGTGTGCGTGCCTATCAGCGACAATGCTAAGCTGACATTAGCATGTCAAAAAACACATTGAGAAGGTCTCAAACACCCTTAGAATGCCTTTACCAATCATTTTAACGTATGTTAGCATGTTAGCATTAGCATGCTAACATTAGCATGTCAAATATCACATTAAAAACCTCTGAACCCCCATTAGGACGCAATGAACATTCATTTTAACGTATGTTAGCATATTAGCATTAGCATGCTATCATTAGCATGTTAGCACAACAACCCGACATCACTAGTCAAACCTCCACGCACCACCAAGTTCATAGGACCTCATGTTAGCATTAGCATGTTAGCATTGTGGCTGATGCTAACAGCCCAACATCACTCATTACATCACCAACACATACAACTCACCAGTAGGTAGCTTGGCTGTGGCTGGTTAGCATGTCACTACAGAGCTTAATGGAGAACTGATCATTTGACTGAGCTGCACAGCTGCAGCTAAAGCTACATATGTGTGTGTGTGTGTGGGAGAGGCACTCAGGCTCAGAGGTTGCCATGGCAACTTGAGATCAGGCCACCTGCGGGTCTGCGAGAGTCTGAGAAACGTCTGAATTTGGCCTCTGTGCACCCTCTGAACAAACGCTTCTCACGCCGACACCAAAAGTCCTATTGCCAAAATTTCTTCACCGTGAGAGCCACAAGGCTTTGCTCTACACACTGATAACTTTCTTTTTTCGCTGGGCTAAAAAATGCGGATTTTACAGCAAGTTAAAAAACGGCTGGTTTTTGTCTCTCCTGTTTTTCATTTGTATTGGACCTTATGGGCGAGGTCAGAGGCGCTCTCCTCGCTCAGAGGCTGAGAACTCAAAAACCGTAATTCCTATCGCTTAGCCAGGCACATTGTGAGAATCAGCACAAGCGGCACTACAACTCTGGAAAATTTGACGCACGTAGAGCGAAATTTGTGCTTTGAAGGAGCGTGGAAAGATGAAAGTTTGAGACATTTTTCAGAGCTTCTCTCCACTCTGGCAGTTAATCCCCTCCACTCTAGCGCGAACATTCCGTGCAATACACACCCATTATAAACTCCCAATATCTCCCAAAACGCTCACGGTCATTGAACGGCGACTGCTCAAAAACTATACGACCTATCAAAACGAGACTTAATACACCTACAGACGAGACTTGTGTCTACGTTTTAAAGTTGGAACGGCGTCTCTAGGTGAAAGTATGCCGGAGCAGTAGCCCTTTGAAAAAGGGGGAGATTTTTTCGCATTTTTCGGCTCGTCCCATTCATTTCTTATGGGATTTTTTCGTGCGTTTTTCGCGAAAAACGCATATTCTGTAGAGAAAAATAATAGCACACCATTACCGACCGAGCCGCACGTTTTGATATATAATTTGCCTGGGTGCTCGCTATCGTTTATGACTAGTAGCGAACCGAAAAAAGTACGGAAGAAGAATAAGTTTAAGAAGAAGAAGCGCACAGAAGAACAATAGTGGTTCAGTGCTTTTGCCCTGAACATCACTAATTACCAATCCTCCAAATTGTACACCATAGCTTTAAGCATAGCTTTAAGGGAAAATTACATTTTTTTTTTTTTTTTTGCTTGAAGCGCCAGTGTCTCCATGGCCCGCTTTCGCTGAGTTGCCACATGTCTCAGCCTTGCCACGTCTGAGTTCGTTACAATGTATGTTTTATGTGTCATGAAAGGCTTCAGAGGCTGGGTTATGCAGTATCTACAGTACTAAGGTGCTCTCGAGAGGATCACCTCACCTTCAGCTTTGTCAGTCCTCTCACCTCAAACCCTGGAAAAACAAGTAATAGAGATTTTAGAAAGAAGCACTATTACCAGTGTTTCTTTTCTGTGATTTTCCGTTAGCTATACAAGCTCAAAGCTAAAAGTAGGGCCGGGAGATTAAAAAAAAAAATCTAATTAATTAGAGGCTTTGTAATTAATCAATTGAAATGAATGGCATATAAATATTTGATCTGAGAACAGTGAGAAGCTTTTTTTTCACATGGATTTCAGTATCTACCATTGAATAATAACTGAATACATAGGCTTAAGCAACAAAACAATGTTCACTGTTTTCATGGTGGTACCTAACTGAGACCTTGGGATGAAACTCATAGTAGCATAAACTGATGTGTTGAACTGAGCCTGATGTAAACATGATTAAAACTCAGTAACCAATTACACAGGCAGCTCCATGTTGTCCCTGTGTGGTGTTCAGGGACAGGTCAGGACAATCTGAGAACAGACAGCTCTGAGGTTGAAGTTTATGATAATGAAAATGCACCGTGAGACGGTGACAACTCTGACCACGTCAGCTGATCAGCTACAGCAGGGGAAACTCTGCTGTTTTTTTTTTTAATTAATCTGAACTAACACGTTAAAGTCCCGGCCATGATAACAATATAAGTAGCGTCAGCTAGCCTAATCATTTTCCACCGGAGCTTTAGCTGGCTAGCAGCTTAACGTTGTGTTCATTGATGTAGCTGCTAGTAGCCTATTCCCTCGCTGTGTTCAATTCATCAAGTTGTAGTTGACGCTATAAGCTTATGCCAACTGAGCTCCTGGGTAAATTAGATATAGGCTATCAGACAATCTAAAAATGATTGAAACTATCACTCACCAAATTCAGTCGGTAAATCCCATACATCCACGGTAAATCCAGCTTCTAGCTTCTGCGTCCTTGAAAATTGCGCGGTCTTCTTCCTCTTCTTCGCGGCGTCACGCGCACCCACTCGCGCGCCCGCTCGCGCATCCCCCGCCCCCCCCCCCAGAACTTTTCTCATCGGATCTACACGATTCACGTAGGTCACCTGTTTCGGCTTCAAAACGGCGAATTTCGCCGAAAGGTGAGTGATTTTCATGCCTGGTTACGTCAAAGAGATTCGGCGCACACCTTTCCATGCCTGCAGTCGCTGTCTTCTCTCTGATCAGCTGACCGTTCCCGCCATCAATGTTCTGGACATCGCATGTGCACTTTGATGAGAGAGAGAGAGAGAGAGAGAGAGAGAGAGACAGAGAGACAGAGAGAGAGAGAGAGAGACAGAGAGAGAGAGAGAGAATTTTAAAAACACGACCAACTGAGTCAAATTAAATATACATAGTATACACTACACACACACACACACACACACACACACACACACACACACACACACACACACATATATACATATATATACACACCCCCAGCTTACAGATTGTGGAGGATGGGGGACCCCCACACCCCCAGGTGGGCCTAAGATTCATGTTTGTCCTTAAAAATTGAAAATGTCTCTACAAGACTTAACATGACATTTTTTAACAAACCTTAAATCCATTATTAAAGTTTCAGTCTTAAAGAAAAAATGACAACCTCATGTGCCAATATATGAATATTCCGTTCATCCATTGACAGCCCACAAATGACTCCATAAATCTGAAATACAGCACACATCTGTAAATGACTCCATAAATCTGAAATACAGCACACATCTGTAAATGACTCCATAAATCTGAAATACAGCACACATCTGTAAATGACTCCATAAATCTGAAATACAGCACACATCTGTGTCTTACAAGGCAATGATGACCTTTGTGGTGTTGCCGGGCAGCGACCGCATCAGTGGGCTTTTCAATTGTAGTTTCTGAATAAAAGCAACGAGACAACAATCGTTAGAGGATTGGATAAGTCAGAGCAACATCAGAAATCTTACAAAGTCTAGTTTGGCACCATTTTCATTCAACTCCAAATGTGTGTTTCAATGTGAACAGGCAATTGATTCATTTCTAGAAAGCATTAGTGATTAATAATACAATTCAATATTTGCAATATTTTACTTGCGATGATACATTTGGCAGGGCTAACAATCAATATTCAATATTTGGAACAGATGGCAAATTTGGAATAGCAATCCTAATATTTAACATTCATTACAGCAATGAAGAACAAATACTTATTTGCATATTGTATTCTTGGAATTGTGCATGGTATAAAATATCAATCACTTAGAATAAGACTGTTTTTGCGAGATCGTGTTCTTTAAATTTCTAGAATGCAGGGAGCGCTCTTCATGCAATAACCTAATAATCTTACTTCCTGCTGGATCCTCATTGGTGTTGCTATGGTGAATGTGGGCGGGTCGCTGAGCTATTGATCGGTGTAACCACGCAGTTAGTTTCAGCGCTCCGTCTCATGAAGGAGCAGAGCGCTCACAGAGGACTCTGCTGAGCAGCCCCAAGTCTGATTTTACTGTTTTAGTTGCATTTTGTCCTTTAATGAGAGCTAAGAACAACAGCAAGCAGAAAAAAGGCTGAAAAACTGTTTTCAACAGAAGAGTTTCTCCGTGTGCTTGGACGAGATAACGGTACTCTGCCCAGATGTGCCTAAATGAGCGCCTGGACATACCTGTGTTAAAACACCTGTGAAACTGCTCAGGTTCATTGTTTTAGCATGTACTTTTACACAGTCACCTTTTTCTCCAGTAAAAATTCAACCAGGTACATTGAACGGAGTGGACTTCATTTTTGTTATGACGATGCTACAATTACATTAGGCCCCTATAGACCTACAGCGCAGCATTTTTTTAATGACAGCTATGAAACTGATACCGTTGCTATTTTTAGACACTGCAGGATACCTTATTACCGGATTACCGCCCAACCTGAACCTCGAGAAAACAAGGAGACAGCAATCATACCAGGATTGGATATGTCTGATCAACCCATAAAGTACATCAGACATCAGACAAAGTCTAGTTCGTCACCATTTTCAAATCTGAACAAGCAACACTTCTAGAAAGCATTAGTAATGAATATTCAATAGTAATAGAACTAATGATAGAAGTAATAATAGAAGTAATGATATATTTGGAAGCATTAGCAATCAATATACAACATTTGAAATATGACTTTGTCAGAATTAGCTCTCAATATTCATTATTTGGAATATGGCACTGAGGAAAAAAACTTGGAGGGCTTAATGTGTTAAGTGTGCGAACACTTTCGGACCCAAAGGAGGAAACTCACAGTGACGGGCTCAGAGAGGACACAGGACACCCTCTGTTGTCCTGTTTTTGTTCGCGACCTACTGGAGCGTTTTTGCTCTCACCTTTAGTTACCAGTTTTTGTGGACATACTCTCGCCTTTAGTTACCAGTTTTTGTGGACACACTCTCGCCTTTAGTTACCAGTTTTTGTGGACATACTCTCGCCTTTAGTTACCAGTTTTTGTGGACATACTCTCGCCTTTAGTTACCAGTTTTTGTGGACATACTCTCGCCTTTAGTTACCAGTTTTTGTGGACACACTCTCGCCTTTAGTTACCAGTTTTTGTGGACACACTCTTGCCTTTAGTTACTATTATTATTATTAGTTTTTGTGGACACCTTTTGTTATTAAACCATTTGATTTCTGCAACCAATTCATCTCACCGGCAAGGCTGGGCTGGGCTGAGGGCTTAACAACAGGAGGAAGCTCCTAAGGAAAAAGGACAAAAGAAAACGTCCAAGTAAGTATAGACGAGCACATACAGGAGGACAGATGACTGGCAGAGGAACGGACAGGTGGACCACTGAGACAAGCAGACGATCCGACGAATACTGGTGGACTGAGCCGGGGTTAAATACAAGTGTTGATTAGGTCGTAGATGAGGTGATGACATTCAGGTGTGAGAGGAGACACAATGTCCATTTCTTCAATTACCTTGTGCTCTTGTCAATATTTCTCCATATTTGACTGATACTAACAAACTCCTCCTCAATGGTCTTGCAGTCTCTCAACTCAAACTAACCTTACATCAGCCCAATATAATCCTTCCATAACCGCAGCCTAACCTTAACATAACCTAATCCTTGTTTGTGTGTTTTACTCAGGGACTCTCCAAAATGAGTGTCAGCATTTCTAAGATGGTCTACTGTGTGCTATGACTGGAGCCCATCTGACTAGTTTGGATTCAACTCTCAAACTTGCCAGATACCTCTCAGACTTAGCACACTCGAGGCAGGTAAAGTTAGTTAGTTTTATTTTGCACAATTAAAACACACAAAAGGGAAAAAAAGAAAGAAACAAATTTAAAATACAGTGCAGGGAGAGGCAAAAAACCCATAGGGCTTATTTAAAGCCTCCACCTAAATGAAATTAACACAAGATTGTTGAGAACTCAGAAGTACAGAAACATACAAAAAAAAATACATAAAATAATACCAGTGATAGCAAGCTACTAGTAACCAAATATGTTTGATAATAACCGCAAAAAAACCAAAAAAAAACAGCAATAATAAAATCTACGCCGACCCTTGAGCATATCAAAAACACTGAATGAGACATTTTTAGATATGGACAAAATACACCTATTACAAAACAGAGGTTAAATGTTTCTTCATGCATCTTTTGTAACACTTTATATGAATGCAGGTTTTTACCAGATGGAAAAACTCATTCCACAGTTTCGCTGCCCTAAATCTTATTGAAAATTGACCTCGACAAGTAAGAAATTTAGGAAGATGAAGAGCTGAAGAATTACGAGTTAAACGTGAATGCAACTGTGAATTAAATGTAAAATAAGTTGTGAACTGCTCAGGAATATTCCCTTCACTAAAAAGTATTTTGTAAGTAAAGACAAAGTGTACTGCGACTCAGCTGATCGCCCATGCAGCTCCATCATTCCAGTCACAGAAGGGCTGGCGGACCTGGTTGCATCACCAGCAGGGAGGAACTGTACAGATAGGCTCCAGCCTCAGCACACAGGAGTTTATCTGCACAGTATATCCACGCTGGGACATGAGGGACGTTCCTTTCTTGTTGGACATTCTTGAACATAGCATTGATACACATTTGACCGTCAAATGATTACACCATTGGAACTTTTCAAGGTACCTTGTGAAGTATAGTTTGTTAGGTCACACTTAGTATCCCAGTATCAAACCCCACTTCTCAGTAAAGTCAGGTCCTGTCACCCCACGTCTCTCTATAGACCCTCGTTTATTTCTATTACAATTGTGTGGCCTTAAGAGCATCAGATAAATCATGGGACAGTGACAAGCATTTGCATAATATTTATTGTACGTGTTGACTGTCACTCACAAGGTCCCTTTCTTCAGTTACTCTGTGTTCTTGCCACTTCTCTTCGTCCTGACTCTTGAGCACTCCCTGCACATTCTCATACATGACCACTGGTGTCTATGAGAGCAAAATATTACATGACCAAACCACTGTAACTTCTTAAATGTGCCATGGAAAGAACAGGGTGTTGGCTGAAACCTATCAACTCAGTAACAGCCCGACATCTGAGTACAATCAGGTCCTGTGACCCAACATCTCCATATAAACCCTCCAGATGTTTAAAGTTGTCATTTTGTTACATATTTGACTGTTACACACACGCACATACACACAAACACACACACATGCAAACAAATTTGGCCGTGGGACTCTACTCACAAATACCATCCTTGCTTCTACAGCCTCCTCTCTGTCAAACAGATGTAAAAAATAAATGCACTACATGTTGCAGAAGCCTCAGCCTGCTAGCGCGGCTAGCTCGCGCGCCAACTAATGCTAGCGCGTTAGCTAATGCTAGCCGTCGCGCACGACCGCTAGCCTTAGCTGAGGCGCCATCCTATGTTCGACGTGAAAATCACTTAACATGTGCAAAACATTAAAATTGCCAGCGCAGGAGTTGTCAGGCTGCCACACAAGTTAAAAGTGCATCGAAACTTACCGTGTGTCTGCAGTTTTTATCACTTTGGAGTGCAAGTACCGTCTCTCTCCTCCGTTCCACCTTCTGTCGCTGTCCTCTCTCCCGATCAGGTGACCGTTCCCGCCACGAATGTTCTAGAGCTCGGCGCATGCGCATTTCGATCAGCGAGAGAGAGAGAGAGAGAGAGAGAGAGAGAGAGAGAGAGAGAGAGAGAGAGAGAGAGAGAGAGAGAGAGAGAGAGACGCACTCTTTCTCCTTTGGGGAGATATTTTATTAAAGTAGCAATTTAGGGACACAAAACAAAAGGACAGATTTGTCTTTGCAGTCTGTCTCCAGGCCTGGAGACCCTCTGGCTCTCCCCTTTCACATTGCCACATTTTGCCCCCCCAACAAAAAAAAAGATCTCCACTTAACAACTTTCTCAGCTGCTTATGAACACACACTAGATCAGCGCAATTAAAAGGCTAAATGACAACAAAGTAAGAACAATGGCAGTAAAGGCTCAAGTATGAAGCACACAATCACAATCAGAATCAGAAAAAGCTTTATTGCCAAGTACCATTTTACACAGACGAGGAATTCGCTTTGGTGAGGTTGGTGCATGATACATCTGTTAAAAAGAAGCTATTAGAAAAGTAAAAATATAACAGTAAGTCATTAATATAACAATAAGTGAAAAATGTAACAATATAAATATATTTACACAAGTCTGTTTTGTTTTTTCACAGAAGCACAGTCTGTTTTTTCAAAAGGAAGTCCAAGAGGAACTTCCCTCTGTTTGGACATGAACATGGGACATGGGACCAAGACTGGCGTGTTCAGCAGCCCCCAGTCGGGGGGCACACGTGTCGGCCATTGATGTGTTGTTGACGTGTTTTTGTACCATAAAGCCGGCTATCAACTCACTAATTCAATTCAGGCTTGTCCAATCTGGATCTGTGCGCGCTCACATAAAAAGGAGCCGCATATTTCACTACGGAGGAGCAAACAATAATAATTAATAAATACGAGGAATACAAATCAATATTACTTCCCCACTGTGACTGCACTTGTATATCTGACCACAGTAACATTTGTGTGTTCCATAAATGTATGTGTGTATGAAATTTTTCGTCATGGCATGTGATCGTAGCCTTATTATTTCAGATGCAGCCCGAATGGAGCAAAGAGAACATGGGAGCAAATCAAACATAAGTATAAAAATATACTTCAAAGTGGTCAGTACGCTTACTCTATCTTATACATGTAGCATATGTATATGTAGGCCTACATGTTGGAGGCTATATACAATACAATATACAACGGCAAACATCCCAGGGCTTAGTCTACATTATGCAAATTACACATCCACCTTGCTTACCTGCGATGTCATAAAAGCCCTCTTTGATGCATTGCGTGGGCAGGTGGCCGGGAAACACCACGAAGCATCGACAAACTCAGTCAGGGCCCCCGCGACTTTATGAATAGCTCTACATACTGTGGTTTTCCGAGGTTTTCGGCATCGCCAACAGAATACATAAAGTACCTATGAATGAATGAATCAATCCATGATTTACTTAAACAAATAATTGATTCATGGCATTTTATCTGTGGCTTGCTTGTAACCCATCCAACGAGGGATTTAAAGACATCATAATAATTACAAACATCACTAAGAAATATATTACCTGTGGCAAAAAACCTCAGTGCAATGCACACTGTCTGCGGGACTGTCAGCGCGTGGTCGCGCTGCCTTACATTACTGATGGAAGGCTCCAGCAGCTGACAGATGTTTTGTAACCCCTCTCCCGAAAACCTGTACCTTTCGTACAGTGATTGTTCAGACAGTTCGAACGGATTACAGCGATCTCTAAATACTCTCTCACGCCTGAGTGCTCTTCGCACAAGCTGTGCACCAAGATCCACCGGGTTCTCATCAAACGGACAGGCCATTCTCCAAGAGAACTGATTGGTCAGCAGGTGGGGCTTTTATACCTGCCGAGCTCTTATCCTGAACTGATCCTGCTCCGGAGCAGGTTAGGTGTTCAGCATAGGTTACCACGGCAACGTAGCCCGATAGAAAGTAAGCCACCTTTATGGTACCGAAAAGCCAGGGTTAAGCCTGAAGTTATCTCGCTGAGCCGTAATCCAGCTTTATGGTACAGGCCTCAGGTCCCTGCTCGCACGGGGAGGACAAAGGCTGCGAGGGAGGTGAAACAGGAGGTGAGAGTGCATTGTTTGTTGATGAATGCATGTTTTTATTGTTGCTGTTGTGAATATAGTTGTGTTAGACATGGCATATCATTTTCATCATCATCATCATCATCATCATCATCATCATCATCATCATCATCATCATCATCATCATGAGGAGATCACATTCTGCTTATTGTGTACATGTATTTTTCCCTCAAGTTCGCCTGGTTCAGACAGAAAAATGACGAGAGCAACATTAAACTTTCTGGTACTTGTGATCTACTTTTGCTTTTCAACAAAACGTACACAGACATGCATTATTAATAATAAAGGTTTCGTTTTTCTAATTCAACTAATATCACTCAAAGCAGTGACTGTTAGCGTTAGCATGCAGCACGGAGCCAGCGGTCAGCCGGGTGCAGGTCGCTGTTCCCCCAAGTTCTCATCACTTCACAGGTAATTTTAGCAAAGCACACCAATCAGCACACAAGGTTCCTACCGATCAACGATTGGCCGTGCCAGTTCGACTGCTTTAGTCGTTCATTCCTGTGTTTACTGCACTTGAAGCTCTTTCATGTGAAGCACTTTGGTGCGGCTCAGCCGTCTGTAAATGCGCTCTAGAAATAAAATTGACTTGACTTGACAGACATGCAGCTGCCATGGGAGCAGGACTGTTCATGCTGCAACGACACACTGTGCCATTTAAAAAGTGATCCATCGTCACACTGATCAGGGCGGGACCATCGCTGGCCAACACTGGAACATTTCCACATATTCCACCTTAACATAAACATATGGAGCTTATCGTGATGACACACATACTGCTGCCGTCCTTCATGAGTTTCATTCCATCTTGAGGACATGGAGTGTTCATTCCTGCACACAGCCAAAGCTCTGAAGCCACACAGGATTTGTCTTTGTCTATTTTCTCTTTGGTTTGTTTTTGTTTTTTCTTTTGTTGGGGGAGGGGGGAGAAGGGTTAGGGGGAAAGAGGGTTAGACCATAAATGTATACAGACCACACAAAGATCAGAAATGTGCACAGATTGGTTTGTCAGTTGTGTTCCAGGGAATCATCTTCTGTTCTCGTTCCTCTCGCTCCAGCTGAACTGTCAGGTGGAGCGCAGCTTCACAGCCCAATCCTCAGTGTGGTGCATGCAGGTCCCCTCAGCGGCCACCAGAGGGGGCGACGACAGGCAGGCTGGCAGACACAGACAGAGCAGTTAGGACGAGGCAACATGAAGGGAGGCGGGAATCAGAGGCAGGTTAAGGTCAAAGGTCAAATGGGGCAGTTAGGGACAGGGGGTTTATTTCTTTTCAATACTTTTAGCAGCTGTTAAGGCAAACACTCGAGGGGGCAACAGTGTTGGTTTTCACTTTTTTTTTGCTGAGGGCCAAAATATTTCTAATCACATGACACAGTGGAAAGCCTCTTTTAAAGTGAGATCAATATGTGATGTTACAGAATCGAGCCTTTGGTTAAAGTGAAGGCCCGGCCTCGGCTGCTCGAGGTCGGCAAGTGGGAAACGAGAGAAAAGAGTAAACAGAACGAGAGAAATGCTCATAAATACAAACTTGGTCTGCAGAGATGGAGGGGACACTTTGCTCTGTCACCTGGGTGAAAAGGTCGAAGGTGATGTGGGCGTGACCTTTGCCAAAAGCCATCAGGCCAAAAGTCCACGACACTGACAGCTGGACAGAGTGTGATGATGAAGACAGTGAGAGTGTGAGGGCGGCCAGTTGTAACACACCTCCACATCCAGTGCCAGTAGTGCCACCTCAGTATCCACTGAAGGTGTTGTTCTGTCACAGGAGACAGGGTTAGGGCTGCACTGCAACGCCAGCGAGCTTGAATTCCTCTTTATACACAGAAAATCAGCTCTGCACATTTAATCTCTCCTCTTCATTGGACATATACTGACTCCCCTTTTGAGATCTTCGGTGGGCCTTCGGTGCATCGCGTGCGCCGTCTCATCACATATGCTTCAGGTCGCCAACTCCCTGAAAAATAAAGAAGGGACACCTCGTTGGCAGGGCCGGCCGACCCGATTACCTTCACCCAAATCTCTGTGACAGAGCTCTGTCCTGCTTCACTTAACAAAATAAAATAACTCTCTTTGACAGAACTCTGTCCTGCTTCACTTAACAAAATAAAATAACTCTCTTTAACAGAGCTCTGTCCTGCTTCACTTAACAAAATAAAATAACTCTCTTTAACAGAGCTCTGTCCTGCTTCACTTAACAAAATAAAATAACTCTCTGTAACAGAGCTCTGTCCCGCTTCACTTAACAAAATAAAATAACTCTCTTTAACAGAACTCTGTCCTGCTTCACTTAACAAAATAAAATAACTCTCTTTCTTTAACAGAACTCTGTCCTGCTTCACTTAACAAAATAAAATAACTCTCTTTGACAGAACTCTGTCCTGCTTCACTTAACAAAATAAAATAACTCTCTTTAACAGAACTCTGTCCTGCTTCACTTAACAAAATAAAATAACTCTCTGTAACAGCTCTGTCCTGCTTCACTTAACAAAATAAAATAACTCTCTGTAACAGAGCTCTGTCCTGCTTCACTTAACAAAATAAAATAACTCTCTTTCTTTAACAGAACTCTGTCCTGCTTCACTTAACAAAATAAAATAACTCTCTTTGACAGAACTCTGTCCTGCTTCACTTAACAAAATAAAATAACTCTCTGTAACAGCTCTGTCCTGCTTCACTTAACAAAATAAAATAACTCTCTGTAACAGAGCTCTGTCCTGCTTCACTTAACAAAATAAAATAACTCTTTCTTTAACAGAACTCTGTCCTGCTTCACTTAACAAAATAAAATAACTCTCTTTAACAGAACTCTGCCCTGCTTCACTTAACAAAATAAAATAACTCTCTTTAACAGAGCTCTGTCCTGCTTCACTTAACAAAATAAAATAACTCTCTTTCTTTAACAGAACTCTGTCCCGCTTCACTTAACAAAATAAAATAACTCTCTGTAACAGCTCTGTCCTGCTTCACTTAACAAAATAAAATAACTCTCTGTAACAGAGCTCTGTCCTGCTTCACTTAACAAAATAAAATAACTCTCTTTCTTTAACAGAACTCTGTCCTGCTTCACTTAACAAAATAAAATAACTCTCTTTAACAGAACTCTGCCCTGCTTCACTTAACAAAATAAAATAACTCTCTTTCTTTAACAGAACTCTGTCCTGCTTCACTTAACAAAATAAAATAACTCTCTTTCTTTAACAGAACTCTGTCCCGCTTCACTTAACAAAATAAAATAACTCTCTTTAACAGAACTCTGTCCTGCTTCACTTAACAAAATAAAATAACTCTCTTTAACAGAACTCTGTCCTGCTTCACTTAACAAAATAAAATAACTCTCTTTCTTTGACAGAACTCTGTCCTGCTTCACTTAACAAAATAAAATAACTCTCTTTAACAGAACTCTGTCCTGCTTCACTTAACAAAATAAAATAACTCTCTTTCTTTAACAGAACTCTGTCCTGCTTCACTTAACAAAATAAAATAACTCTCTTTAACAGAACTGTCCTGCTTCACTTTACAAAATAAAATAACTCTCTTTAACAGAACTCTGTCCTGCTTCACTTAACAAAATAAAATAACTCTCTTTCTTTGACAGAACTCTGTCCTGCTTCACTTAACAAAATAAAATAACTCTCTTTCTTTGACAGAACTCTGTCCTGCTTCACTTAACAAAATAAAATAACTCTTTCTTTAACAGAACTCTGTCCTGCTTCACTTAACAAAATAAAATAACTCTCTGTAACAGAACTCTGTTCTGCTTAACTTAACAAAATAAAATAACTCTCTTTAACAGAACTCTGTCCTGCTTCACTTAACAAAATAAAATAACTCTCTGTGACAGAACTCTGTCCTGCTTCACTTAACAAAATAAAATAACTCTCTGTAACAGAACTCTGTTCTGCTTAACTTAACAAAATAAAATAACTCTCTTTAACAGAACTCTGTCCTGCTTCACTTAACAAAATAAAATAACTCTCTGTAACAGAACTCTGTCCTGCTTCACTTAACAAAATAAAATAACTCTCTTTAACAGAACTCTGTCCTGCTTCACTTAACAAAATAAAATAACTCTCTGTAACAGAACTCTGTCCTGCTTCACTTAACAAAATAAAATAACTCTCTGTGACAGAACTCTGTCCTGCTTCACTTAACAAAATAAAATAACTCTCTGTAACAGAACTCTGTCCTGCTTCACTTAACAAAATAAAATAACTCTCTGTGACAGAACTCTGTCCTGCTTCACTTAACAAAATAAAATAACTCTCTTTGACAGAACTCTGTCCTGCTTCACTTAACAAAATAAAATAACTCTCTGTAACAGCTCTGTCCTGCTTCACTTAACAAAATAAAATAACTCTCTGTAACAGAGCTCTGTCCTGCTTCACTTAACAAAATAAAATAACTCTTTCTTTAACAGAACTCTGTCCTGCTTCACTTAACAAAATAAAATAACTCTCTTTAACAGAACTCTGCCCTGCTTCACTTAACAAAATAAAATAACTCTTTCTTTAACAGAACTCTGTCCTGCTTCACTTAACAAAATAAAATAACTCTCTTTCTTTAACAGAACTCTGTCCCGCTTCACTTAACAAAATAAAATAACTCTCTGTAACAGCTCTGTCCTGCTTCACTTAACAAAATAAAATAACTCTCTGTAACAGAGCTCTGTCCTGCTTCACTTAACAAAATAAAATAACTCTCTTTCTTTAACAGAACTCTGTCCTGCTTCACTTAACAAAATAAAATAACTCTCTTTAACAGAACTCTGCCCTGCTTCACTTAACAAAATAAAATAACTCTCTTTCTTTAACAGAACTCTGTCCTGCTTCACTTAACAAAATAAAATAACTCTCTTTCTTTAACAGAACTCTGTCCCGCTTCACTTAACAAAATAAAATAACTCTCTTTAACAGAACTCTGTCCTGCTTCACTTAACAAAATAAAATAACTCTCTTTAACAGAACTCTGTCCTGCTTCACTTAACAAAATAAAATAACTCTCTTTCTTTGACAGAACTCTGTCCTGCTTCACTTAACAAAATAAAATAACTCTCTTTAACAGAACTCTGTCCTGCTTCACTTAACAAAATAAAATAACTCTCTTTCTTTAACAGAACTCTGTCCTGCTTCACTTAACAAAATAAAATAACTCTCTTTAACAGAACTGTCCTGCTTCACTTTACAAAATAAAATAACTCTCTTTAACAGAACTCTGTCCTGCTTCACTTAACAAAATAAAATAACTCTCTTTCTTTGACAGAACTCTGTCCTGCTTCACTTAACAAAATAAAATAACTCTCTTTCTTTGACAGAACTCTGTCCTGCTTCACTTAACAAAATAAAATAACTCTTTCTTTAACAGAACTCTGTCCTGCTTCACTTAACAAAATAAAATAACTCTCTGTAACAGAACTCTGTTCTGCTTAACTTAACAAAATAAAATAACTCTCTTTAACAGAACTCTGTCCTGCTTCACTTAACAAAATAAAATAACTCTCTGTGACAGAACTCTGTCCTGCTTCACTTAACAAAATAAAATAACTCTCTGTAACAGAACTCTGTTCTGCTTAACTTAACAAAATAAAATAACTCTCTTTAACAGAACTCTGTCCTGCTTCACTTAACAAAATAAAATAACTCTCTGTAACAGAACTCTGTCCTGCTTCACTTAACAAAATAAAATAACTCTCTTTAACAGAACTCTGTCCTGCTTCACTTAACAAAATAAAATAACTCTCTGTAACAGAACTCTGTCCTGCTTCACTTAACAAAATAAAATAACTCTCTGTGACAGAACTCTGTCCTGCTTCACTTAACAAAATAAAATAACTCTCTGTGACAGAACTCTGTCCTGCTTCACTTAACAAAATAAAATAACTCTCTTTCTTTGACAGAACTCTGTCCTGCTTCACTTAACAAAATAAAATAACTCTCTTTAACAGAGCTCTGTCCTGCTTCACTTAACAAAATAAAATAACTCTCTTTGACAGAACTCTGTCCTGCTTCACTTAACAAAATAAAATAACTCTTTCTTTGACAGAGCTCTGTCCTGCTTAACTGAAAACAGAGTAAAATGATAGAAAACAACAGAAAGCAGAACATTTCTGTAACAGTGTACATTTAGTGCAATAAGAAAAGTGCAAACAGGAAGTCTGTGAAAAGTTGTGAACATAAACACTCTGTGCCTCAAAGGCCATGACTGTACAGTTGTAGTAAAAAAGAAAAAAGATTGAACTCATGAACTCAACAGTCCAGTGCTACATCATGTGGAGACAGCCTGTTTTTTCATTTGGATTTCTTTTGAGCTCTTGCTGCAGTGAGGACTTGTTTGTCTTTCAGTGCTAACCCTTCTCAGGACTGTACAGCATACCCCCAGTCCTGTCCAGGCAGCGCCACCGTCCCTTCAGCAGACCGACTGTCCTCTCAACGACTGACCGAGTGCGGGAATGGAGGTCATTGTACCTCCGCTCTTGGTCAAATTGCAAATTGCACTTGAATGTTGACCTGTTCAGCTGCATTGTACGGGAATATGATACACCTGGCTGAAGGATCAACAGCTGTAGAAACGTGCGTACGCCAGCCATGAAGTTGGCGTGAGGCACCGCACATTTCCACGGTCATTTCACTCGATGCATCTGAACTTTGCCGCGAAAAAGAGTGTACGCCACGTTTTTGTGCGTACGCACCCTTTGTACATGAAGCGCCTGGTCAGGAGCACAAAATACTCCCAATCTGCTCTGACTTTCCGTATGGTGACTGTGAGGACATGCCCGTACAATTTCCTGATCTGAGAAAGCAACATGAAAAAGACCTTGTTAAGTTGGAGTTCAGCTCAGAGCACTTTGGAAAGGCTGAATATTGATTTTTCTTCCACAGTCTTTCCAATCGATAGCGTAAAGCCGTCGAGCAGAATGACCTGAGCGCCCTTGAAACACTGCTTCAGACTGTTGCCATGCTCGGTGTATGTTCCATCGTCACAGTCCTCACGCGTCTCCGTCTCTCTTGCTGTGGTGCAAGGCGATATCATGCGTGTACCTAACACACACACCAAAGCAGAGCCCTAAAATACCAGTATACACCCACTTCATTGAGCTTTCAACTGAGCCTGTCACTCTGGCTGAATAATATCCAATCACAGTCAAACTCCAGCTGCTTCATAGCTCTGCTGATGGATTTCTGATTTGAGCTGCTGACTGAACTTTAGTCTCAGTGGACTGAATCAAGCATGGTTCCACGTGTCTTACCGGCTGGACAGTTTAAACAGCAGATGTTGCTCCAGGTTGTCTCTGCAGTGGACGTCTCCCCCTGTCCTGCTGGGACCCGCGACAAGGCAAGACCCCATGGGCTTGAGAAACCAAATCAATACCACAAGAACCTTTGGAAAGAAGACGAGTGCTGTTAACACGCTAAAAACAAATAATCTGCTCTGAAAACAAGACATGCCAGCTTCTGCTTTGGGAAACTAAAATGGGCAACTTCATTTATATTATAGACATCAGTGATCTTAAATCAGTGAATAATCTGATCTTTTATGGAACAAATGATGAAATCAGAAGTAGCAAGTACTTCTTTCAGTCATTTTTGAAAAAGTGAAATGCTGGAATTCTCTGGATTCACCTTTTCAAATGTGGTTTTCTTTGTTTGAGATCATCATGAACTGGATATGTTTGAACCGCAAAAACAAGATATTTGAGTCACCTGGGGGTCTGAGGGATTGTCCAATGCCTAATCAATCGATTGGTCATATTTGTGTCTGCTCCTTTAATGGCAGTCTAAAGTCCTTTACAGACACATCAGTTCCCGTCACAGAGAAACGGTTGATTACTGAATACTTCAAAATATGAGTCCGTTTTCCATGAAAGCTTCCTCGTCTTACAAAAGGCATTTAAGATGATGCAACGCTTCATAAGACCGTGCCAACCAATGATAATGCACTTCTGACCTGGCCACAGGTTCATGAACAAGGGTAGAGCTGAGCAGGTGAATGTGATCTGAGAATTTCCTTTAGACATGCTTCACCTCCATGTTCAGAGCGCCAAACCGGCCTGATGGCCACAGCACTGTGGAAATCACGTTAAGTAATGTGAGGCTGCCATCTTAAACTTACAGCTCTGACAAGAACTGATACATGTCAGCTCAACGCAATCAGGACTGTCCGAGCACAGTCGATACCTGGCCAGGTTGAGGGAATAGCCGAATAAGGCCATCAGGCCTAAGGACTGCTGCCCACACCCTTATATCGTCACATTACCCACGCTGCTTCACTCATGAAGGGGCATCTCCCCAGCATGCACAAACACACACCTGCCGAGCATTTCAGCCTACCTCCCCTGTGTTCTTTGTTCACTTTAAATAGCGTGCTTAAAGCATATTAATCAACAATTAAAAACTAGAACATACCACTAAACAAACCCCTGAGACTATCTGCTGACATAAAGGGGAAAATCACACAAACCTCTATTCAAAACAACTGAATGCAACCTTGTTCAGCCGCACGGAAATACAGAAGAAATGTGGACGACAACATGAAGACATCCTCTGAATCTTTGGGAGCTCTGCTTTAAATTGGCATCTTACACCGTCGCCTCTGCTCGCTGAGTGACCAGGAGCAGGATTACCACGCATATCAGATCTGAAAGCTACAATTTCAACCGAGTCGAGCTGCTTGGCGGATTACGAGCGAGCCGAACAGAGGGGGAATTACTAATAATTCATCAAGTTTTATACTCAGAATTTAGGATATGTACCAAACTGGAAAGTCCCACAAGTTGGCCAATTTCATTTCCCATTCAAGAAACATATTGAAAAACTGGAGAATTTCAACAATATGTGGCCTTTCTTGCCTCTTCGGTATCTGAGACACCACCTTTCCGCTTAAACAAACCAGTAATTACTGACGGCCGTTCAGACATGGACTGAAGTCAGCGTACATTCAGTTTCTGTCAGGAAATGCTAGGCTGCCCTCACACGAGCCAAACAGAAGTATGTCAATGACTCCACTGATACCAAACAGTGACAGCAGCTGCACCCAGAGCAAAAGCAGACATTCAGTGACTGTTCTGGAGATTATTCTAAGGACTGTACATGTGCTGGGCGGAAACACTTGTGGCCGCTGGGGGGCATCAGTGAAAATGCAGAGTCCAGATGATGTTCCTTTCATTCTTTGATTGTCCATCAATAATAAAGGACAGTATGAAACTGTGTCTGAGGAGCATGTGTCGAGGTTTATGTGTGGTTCTGTGACACAGAGAATAAGAAAAGAAATGATCACCAACTGTGATCATGGACACCACAAACACGCCAGGACAGCTACAGTCTGAGATGGACATTTTTGCAGAGTGGTGCAGGCGGAACTGCCTCGATCTCAACCCTTCAAAAACGAAGGAAGTGGTTGTCGACTTCCGCAAGAACCCCACCATCATCCCCACTCTGCCACTCAACAACCAGCTGGTAGAGAGGGTTGAGTCATACAGATACCTCAGGACAATAATTGATCACAGACTCACCTTCCAATCAAACAGTGAAACCATCTTTTCCAAATGTCAGCAGCGTCTCTTCTTCTTGAGAAAGCTTCGCAGACTCCAGGTTCATCAGTCGGTCCTGACAGCTTTTTACAAATGCTTCATTGAATCTGTAATCACCTTCAACACATCAGCCTGGTTCGGTTCACTATCTAACATCCATCGCAACCCACTAAACAAAATCATAACAATGAGCAGTAAAATAATCGGTCTGGAGCAGGAATCACTCATCCACATTTACAACAGAAGGCTTAAATTAAAAGGTACACACAGCCTCAGATATCACTCACACACTGCACAGCCATTACAGTCTGCTGCCCTCAGCTCTGACATACAGATCATTTGCATTCAGGACAAAGAGAGCCATGTCAAGCTTTGTACCCACATCCATCCAGCTCATGAACGCCTCACTTATGTATGTATATGATTGTTCACACCACTCCTTTAACTCGACCAGGGATTGCTCTTATTTATTTATTTATTAACTATATTTTTAACAATTGTTTTTGTCATATGTGTTTATTGTGCTTGCAGGCTTTATTTTCTTCTCTCCAATCTTTACTGTTAATTGATGGTTGATCGTTGTATTTGTTCATTGATTGTGGTATATTGTGTTGTGTTCCTGGTTATGTGAACTGTACACGCACTGATGCTCTGCACAAATGAAGCTCCTAACGGATAAATAAAGTTCTTTGAAGTTGAAGTTGAAGTTGAAGTATCAGTACAGCATATTATTTGAACTGTGCACTGGGCTACCGGTAATTAACCAATGAAATAATATGGTCAATAATCAATGAAATAAGAATGAATCCTCCTCTTAGCTTACATCAACCGATGTTATAAGCTAGTACTATGAACATACACGTGAGCAACTGCTTGCTATTAGCAATTATTAGCTTTAATGAGCGACCGGGTTAGCCCGGTTATCAACACAGAAATAGACTACAATAACAGCATAACGTGATTTGGCAACCATAAACATTACACTCACTGGTATATGAACGCACACGTCTAGCTCCCGACAGGAACAACAGCAATAATAATCCCAGCCAAAGTCTCCTTTCTCTCCGTAGCGCGCTTCCCCCGATTCATCGGCTCACTCTGCTGCGACTCTCTTTGGTCAGCAGGGGGCGCAGCTCTACCACTTAATACCACATTCGTCCTTCTGAGGCTTCCTTCAGCACAGTGACACTGACCATACACTGCAGGGACTGGCTCATGGTTTGTAGAGATGCTAAAATCCACACACTTCATTGAACTCATCCCAAACTTTAAGACCAGGCCACACATGCGCTTCTGTCTCAAAGCTTAACACAAATGTGACGAGTTCAAGGTCATGACGAGGACGTCATTGGCTGGGCAGGTTTTACTGAGGTAAAAGTACCAATCCAACAATTAAAGATACCCTTTTAGAAGTAAAAGTCCTGCATTCCAATTGAGTGAAAGATATATTATCAGGAAAATGTAGTTCATGTATTTACTTTGGCTCTGAGTGACATTAATGACTTAGTAGGATCATGGATACGTTCAAATGCAAACAGTACTTTAATGTAACTGGTGGACATGGAGCTATATAGATACAGACATAGATCTGTATCTATATAGAGCAGTAAAAGTAAAGTGGTATAAATATTCAAGTAAAATGCAGGTACTACAAAACTGTACATAAGTGCAGTACTTGAATAAATGAGTTTTTCCCTCCACTGCCTGAGAGTATTTGCAATGAAAATGAAACTCATGAATGACAAAGTGGATTTAGATTCAGAGTACACTCAACTAAATGTGATGTATGTTTTCACCGCCCTTTGCAGGGCCTTCCGCTCGGAGACTGTGCAGCTGCCGTACCATACTGAGATGCAGTTGGTCAGGATGCTCTCAATGGTGCAGCGGTAGAAGTTGACCAGGATCTGATGAGCCAGGTTCACTTCCTCAGTCCCCTCAGGAAGCAGAGGCACTGTTGAGCTCTCTTTAACGTGGAGGAGAGGGTCGTGAGATTCATGCTCTTTTTTTAAGTTTTAGGTTTTTTATAAGCCGCGGCCACTGCTAGTGACGCAAGAAAAACTACAGGATCTGATTGTAAACCGGAAACAAAACAATAGACACGCCCCACGCACGTCTTGCCTACCCGCTAGCTGTAAAAGAGTAGGCTACTGGTTTGTCAGGTGCCACTGTCGTGTACAGAGGAGAACAGTACCCATGAGGAATAACAGCCATCTACAGCAACCCGTACCTTTAGAAAGGAGTTTCCTGAAGCGCTCAGTGCCTCTTCGCTGTTGTTCAGGAGAACTTGAGAAAATCATCTGAGTCATATCTTCAGAGATCAGCCCACCCTGTACAGCATGAAGACGCAGATTTGTTCCAGTGCGCATGCGCCGACCGTGCATGCAGCCGGTCGCAGTCGCTCCTGTTTCTTTTCTTAGTTTTACTCATTCTTTTGCTTTATTCCTTATTATTAATACTTGAAATTTTAAGACCGTCATTCTGAAGCTGTGCCCTCTGCAAACATGTTGGCTGAGAGAGTTCTGGTTTGTTTTCACACTTTGGAATTACGACTCTCACTGGGACACAGCACCGACGTGCAGCACATTGTTTACTCCAGAGATCAGCTGATCGCGCTGAGGCCGGCCGGCTTGTCGGCCAGAACATCAGAGATCCCCGCTGAAACCTGGAGGAAAACACACAGAGGATGCAGGGGAGGACAGAAACAGCGGAGGAAAAGAGCGGGGTCGAGACAACAGAGGCTGACTGAGAAGAGGCGGTATAAGCCATGTCTCGCCTCTCTCATCATGGGCAACGTGAGGTCGCTGGCGAACAAGGCGGACGAGCTAACAGCACTCGCCAGGAGTCAAAGGGAGTACCGGGAGTGCAGTCTGATGTGTTTTTCTGAGACTTGGTTGCATCAGGACATACCCGACGACAACGTCTCCATCAGCGGCTTTCAGACTGTTCGGGCCGACCAGGATTGCACCGAGAGCATTCAGCGTAAAGGAGGGGGGCTCGCCGTTCTAGTCAACAACCGTTGGTGTAATCCTGGTCAAACTGTTGGCTGTTGGACTCAGGCCTTATTATTTGCCCAGGGAGTTTTCACATGCCATCATCGTTGCTGTTTACACCCCCCCCCCCGCCAACCTGACGGCGGCATGTGACGTCATTCACTCCGCCGTGGTCCGTCTGCAAACTCAACCACGCCACCATGGCAACAACACTGTCCAATTTCACGCAGTATGTGAGCAGTCCCACAAGAGAGGAGAGAACCCTGGACTTGCTGTATGCTAACATCAAAGATGCAGACAGCTGCTCCCCCCTCCCCCCTCTGGACAGGTCAGATCTCAACCTCGTGCACCTCAGTCCCTGTTATGTGCCTCTGGTCATCCTCCCTCTGACTCCTCTGCTGTCTGTCCTGGACGACCACCTTCAACCACTCCCCCCCCGCTTCTCCTTCTCCTTCTCCTCCTTCTCACACCCCCCCATCCTCCTGTGTGAGCCCTCTTCACACCTCCTCAGACTGCCAGACTAACTGTACTCTCCAACCTGAGGACTACACCTCTCCCACCTGTCACCTCCACAGTGTGCATCACTGCTGACCAGGTGAGAAGACAGCTGATGAGACTCCACCCAAACAAAGCTCCAGGCCCTGATGGTGTCAGCCCCAGGGTGCTCAAAGCCTGTGCCCCCCAGCTGTGTGGAGTTCTTCACCATGTCTTCAACATGAGCCTAAGTCTTCAGAGGGTCCCCATGCTATGAAGACGTCGTGCCTCGTTCCTGTGCCAAAGACATCACGGCCCAGGGCCTCAAAGGACTACAGACCTGTGGCGCTGACCTTCCACATTATGAAGACTCTGGAGAGACTGGTCCTGGAGCAGCTCCGGCCCATGGTCAAGCCACTCTTGGACCCCCTCCGGTTCGCCTACCAGCCTCGACTTGGAGTTGAGGACGCCATCATCTACCTGCTCAACCGTGTCTACGCCCACCCGGACAAGCCGGCGAGCACTGTGAGGGTCATGTTTTTTGACTTCTCCAGTGCATTCAACACCATGCGTCCAGCTCTACTGGGTGACAAGCTGACAGCGATGCAGGTGGACTTCCCCCAGTGTCCTGGATTGTGGACTACCTGACTGGCAGACCACAGTATGTGCGCCTGCAACACTGTGTGTCAGACAGAGTGGTCAGCAGCACTGGGGCCCCTCAGGGGACTGTCCTCTCTCCCTTCCTCTTCACCCTCTACACCACAGACTTCAGCTACTGCACAGAGACCTGCCACCTTCAGAAGTTTTCTGATGACTCTGCGATAGTTGGATGTATCAGTGAGGGCGATGAGGATGAGTACAGGGCTGCTGTGGACAACTGTGTCACATGGTGTGAGCAGAACCATCTGCAGCTAAACATGGCAAAGACTAAGGAACTGGTAGTGGACCTGAGGAGAACCAAGGCACCGGTGACCCCTGTTTCCATCCAGGGGGTCGGTGTGGACATTGTGGAGGATTACAAGTACCTGGGAGTACATATTGACAATAAACTGGACTGGGCAAAGAACACTGATGCTCTCTACAGGAAGGGCCAGAGTCATCTCTATTTCCTGAGGCGACTGAGGTCCTTCAACATCTGCCGGACTATGCTCAGGATTATCTATGAGTCTGCGGTTGGTAGTTATATTCTCTAAGCTGTTGCATGCTGGGGCAGCAGGCTGAGGAGAGCAGACGCCAACAGACTCAACAAACTGATCAAGGCCAGTGACGTTGTGGGGATGGAGTGTGACTCTCTGACGGTGGTGTCAGAGGAGGACGCTGACTAAGCTACGGACTATCATGGACAACATCTCACACCCACTTCATGATGTGCTGGCCAGAAACAGGAGGACGTTCAGTGAGAGACTCATACCACCAAAACTCAGGACTGAACACTACAGGAAGTCATTCCTGCCTGTGGACATCAACCTACACACCTCCTCCCTCTGAATGGCCCCTGGACTTTCACTTATCTGTTACATATTTGACTAAATTCAACTTGCACATCCTTTTGTAGCCAAACTTACTTTGCACATCCGTTTGTAATACTATAGTACTTGTAATACTATTCTAATTTTATTCTAATTCCATTCTTGTCAGGAGCACTGCAACTAAAACAAGTTCCCCTCGGGGATCAATAAAGGATTTCTGATTCTGATAAGGCATAAGTTGCATCTAACCTCATACATGTAGTGAATGTAGATAGATCGCAGGATTATTATTTTTTTAATCAGGATCTCCAGCTGGTTTGATGAATGCTTCTCTTCTTACCATGAGTGGGTCCATGTTGTTCGCCTGGGACTCCAGGTAGCCGCTATCGGCCATCCCATCGTCCTCTGGAAGGCCATCATCCTCCACTGTGGCAACATTCCTCCTCTTAAAGAGCTGCAATAGAGTTATTTTGAAAAATATGATTTTAGTGTTTCTTAATACATTTCGCCAGCGTGGATTCAAGCTTGCACTGTGATATTAGCGACACTGGCAGGACATATCTTATCAATCATTAAAGTTGTTTACGTTTAACGGTGATCTGTAAAGAGTGGTCACGATGCCTTTCATTTACCAGAGGGGCTATACTACTTCCTCAATAATGCCTATTATGTAAAAGTCACCCTCTGCGCCGCTGAGGAGGTCTAGATGACTTCCTCCACACTTTGTTCACCTGTTCATCATTCTTCTATTTGCGGAGCTGTAGGTCTTCCTCTTCCCTCCTTCTTCTTGTCTCATCTGTGTTCAGGGACTTGTTCTTGTAGCTCTGGAGTCGGGCCTTGTCCTTACCCCGACTCATTGTGCAGCCTAGGAAGATGGACAAATATATTTTGAAGACAAATTTAGATAAGGTTTGGAGAAAAGCTTTTAATCTTCACAATTTGGACCTGAATGCTGTGCTGATAGATGACAAGATCCTATTTTGACTTGTGAGTACCCTTCATCGGATTTCTGCATGTGTCAAATTAGGGCTGGGCGATAAAAACGATAGCGATATGTCTCACGATAGACGTGTCATCAATATCAATAAAAAATGCGTTCAATAAAACATTCAATTTTTTTTTTCTTTGTCGGAAGAAACCTGAAGTTGCGAAGCGAGGTTGGTTGCATGAACAAAGGCACCCGCTCTCTGGTAACTGAGCAACGTAGGGAGTAATCGCTAATCAGTGGGAGTGACACACTAACACGCCAATCATGTAACATTATCAAGTTCGGTTGCGCCATTGTTGTCTCGTGTTTGATGCTCCGTGAGGAGTGAGATGAGAAATAGAAAGCGCTGCAGCGAGCGAAGAAATCATCGATAAAATAGGGAAAGTCAGCTCGCCAGTATGGAGTTTTTTGGATTTTATAAGTCGGACCGTAGTCAGACCAACGTGGTCTGTAACTACTGTAACGGAGGCAGCGGCATATCACATAGCTAAAGACATGCTTCTTACACGTACTTTTTTTTTTACACACACTTGCAATAAAAATATCATTGAATAATTCATGTGTGTTTAGAGTAAGAAGAGTGACTGAAGTTGTTCATATGTCTAGGCTGGTTTTATAGTTCAGTCAAGTCTACCTCAGTTTCTGCTGTGTTTCTAAAACACTGCACATATCTGAAAACATTTTATTCAGCAGAAGGTGAATCAGTTTGTGAACTTTCTGCACTAAACCTGCAGAAAAAAAGTTCTCAGGTTTCTCTGTTTACATTTTTACACTTTTTTTACATTTATTATTTGAGTGTTTTCCATGGTTGTGTTATGTTTCAATTGAATGTAATTTTCTCCCGGCCCTTATTTTAAATAGGTCATAAGAAATATCAATAATTATCGATATCGACCAATATAAAACACATATCGCAATAGAGTTTTCAGCCATATCGCCCAGGCCTATGTCAAATATAAGGCTTACCCAGACAATCACTGACTAAGGTAGCTACGTTGATATGGAAAAACTTCAGCTGTAGTTTACATAACTCCTCTCAGCAATCACAGTTCAACAAATGGGGGCATCTAAGGATAGCAGCTAGCTAGTTAGCTTTATGTGCCTTAACAGTGCGTGACTTAAAAACAGCCAAACATATCATTGTTTAACTATCCAGCGTGTTATTTCCCCTGATCGATTCACAAACCAGCGAACCACAAAACAAATCAGTGAAGCACAGGTCCACGGGAAGGCTCCACTGAGTCAGCTAGCTAGCTAATGTCATAACCGTTGTTAGCGCAGTATAGCCTACCGCCGAAAGCTAGACAGCTGGCTAACGGCCGTTAGCTCAATTAGCTTTCTTTAGCTCTGAGAGACAACGTAACGTTGACTAGCTCAAGCGACAGCCCAGTATTTTCCAAATATTGCTGACACGAAGACTTAAATTAGCTTCTGGTTATTAAGTGTTAGTATACAGAGACAACTGACTTCATAATTATTAACCGACCTGTCAAATCGGGCCATTCATCCCCTTCTTCGCTCGGCCACCGTTTGTACGGCTGTCGCCGATATGGTAGTGCGCATGCGCTACACACACACACACACACACACACACACACACACACACACACACACACACACACACACACACACACACACACACACACACAGCGGGCGAGAGGCCATCTCAGGGCAACATCAAAGACAGACAACCGTTCACACGCACACTCACACCTGGGGACAATTTAGAGTAGAATTTAATTAAGCTAAGCCTGTGTTTGATCTGTGGGAGGAAGCCGAAGAGCCCGGAGAGAAGAAGAACATGCAAGCTTCACACAGAAGTGCTCTGTCCGACCCGGGGATCGAACCGGCGTCCTTCTTGCCGTGAGGCACAACCTGCTGTTCCACCGTGCCGCCCATGTTTCATTGTTTATATGTTAATCAGAAGAGGAAAGAAAATAAGGATTATTGTAAGAACAACAGCAATATTAATAATAATCATGACATCAACGTCTTATTATTATTATTGTTGTTATTATTATTATTATTATTGTTATTATTCACAATGTCTATAAGCTTGAAAACGATAGTCCAAGTGAACAGATGATTAAAGACATTTGCATTCCTGCATCTGTGTGTGTGTGTGTGTGTGTGTGTGTGTGTGTGTGTGTGTGTGTGTGTGTGTGTGTCAGAGGACAGGGTCAGATGACCTCTCTGACCCTTCAGCAGGTGCACCTCACCACTGTTTGTAACATTTGGAATTTGTTGCTCACAAGGCGCGCTGCCCCTACACACATACACACACACATACAGACACACATACAGACACACACACATACAGACACACATACAGACACACATACAGACACACATACACACACACATACAGACACACATACACATACACACACACATACAGACACACACACATACAGACACACATACACACTTCTCCCTCTGTCTCTGTCTGTCTCTCTCTCTCTCTCTCACACACACACACACACACACACACACACACACACATACACACTTCTCCCTCCGTCTCTGTCTGTCTCACACACACACGCACACACATACATACAGACACACGTACACACACACATACAGACACACGTACACACACATACAGACGCACACACACACATACAGACACACACACACACATACAGACAATGTTTGTTTATTTGTTTCACTCTCTCATCTTTTGGGCCGAGCTCCAGGCTCGTGAGATGAAAGAAAGCCCTCCATCCCGCACAGCAGCAGTTTTTTTCTTTCGAACACCTGCCACCAATTCACGAAAAGCCAATGCAAACATTGTTGCACTTTCACGCCATATAAATATCAGACGCTCTCCCACACTCGCACAAACTCTGCGCAATCTTCTCCTCCAAAAATGACGACGCAAGGACGCGTCGGGGTCCGGAGCGCCCTCTCTGATGGGGACTGCTTTGACATGTGGCACGACTACATGAGCCTGGCCAGACTGCTGGGGGAGCTGTGCACCAGCCGTGAGGGGGACCGCAGAGACACCGTGTGGCCCGAGAGAGACGCGGCAGCGGATCCCTGCGTCCATGTCGGAGGCACCGGGCGGGAGAGCTCCACAGAGACCAGCAGCCTGTCGGACACCAGCAGCGAGATTTCTTCAGGCTACTGCGGCTTCTGCCAGCAGAACGGAGAGTCTCCGAGAGTGTACACGTCCCACAATCTGAAGTCAGGCGACGGGAAAGTCATCTGCCCCATCCTCTGGAATTACAGCTGCCCCATCTGTGAAGCCACCGGGGACCGCGCTCACACGCGCAGCCACTGCCCGCAGAGGAAGTGGCGGCGGGGGGCTGCGAAGGAGCTGCCGAAGAAGCTGCCGAAGTCCGTGTTCTGGTAGGCAAGCTGATGGGGGACACTGCAAGACTTGATGCCACTGAAAACGCTCTGCGTTACGACTACGAGCTGTTCAGGCCATGAGTTCGTGTTTACCTGCACGTTATCTGCTGTTTGTGGTTCATTGACTTTGTTTAATGTCATGATAATGACAATATTGAATATTCACATGTTTGTTTAATGTGTTACTGGCATTCTGCTTTGCCTTAAAAACAAATACATGTGATGAAACATTGAAAAATACGATTGTTAAAAACAATTAGCAAACTGCAAAAGGGGGTTCCTGTTTACATCATCAGAAATAAAAGTTAAAAGTTAGTACTGCTTTCTTGTGTTGTTCGCTTTGAGTATCACTGCCCATGCTGATAGCCAATCAAAGTTGGTCCACGTGGGTAAGTCCCACCCATTCCCTCAGCCTGTTGCAGCGGTCACCTGTCAATCACGCTGCTCCAGCGGCGCTAGACAGCTTTGGTGGAGGATTGAGAGCTAGCGCAGTCCGGCAGATGGAGCACAGAAAACAAGGCCACAAACGCAAAGGTGGTGCAGAAAAGCTCAGGGTTAAAAATTAATAAATACACAAAATCCCTCGAGGAACTTGCAGCAACAAGTAGGAAAATGACGGACCTATTTGGTGGTCGTGGACCGGGTTTAGCCATGCCCAGCACTAGCAGCAGCATTAGCAGTGGTGAGCTTGAACAGCTGGATTTGACCGAACATGCACCTGAGTCCAGCAGCAAAGACACGGCAGAGCACGGACCAGAGCCCAGTCCAGGAACCAGTGATACCATGATGGTAAGTTATGTTTGGAGCTTGGTGATGCTTTAGGTGAAAACGCTCATTTGGCTAACATTAGTTATTAGTTATAACAGAGCCTCGTGTTAGCTAGCCTCACCGTTCACTGAGCAGATGTTTCCTGGATTTGTCCACCTGCCTGTAGATAATGTTATCGTCTGGTTGAAGTCGACCTGTTGCTGTCTTTGAATGGACTCTGATACTAAACGAGTACAGATGAATGAATAGTTTATTTATGGCCATCCCACATGGATCATCATCACACAGACGGCCTACACGAAATTAGGAGAAACTGCAATGTGCCATAACCTTGTTTCATTTTGCAATAACGATGTGACTTATGATAAACAAACATGTATGGAGCCCGACAGTGATCATGGAGAGAAACATAAATACTGTGCTGCTGTGCACAAAAGATACAGCTCATTAAGTCATCATTTGAGGCTACAAGATATCATTTATTACCACGTCTTAATTAACTTTCTTATTTCTTTTGGTTCAGGCCGTCTTGGCTATATTTCGTATGTATGTCATGATCTTGATCATGATGAAAATATGGGAAATTGTGCAGCCCTAATGTGTATGTGTCTGGCTTAATAACTGTACATCATCTCATGCACATACTTTACTGATATTAAACTATTTCTTTGAAATATTTACCGATGATGATGATGATGATGATGATGTATTGGTTAACGAGCAGAATTAACAATACTAATCTCTTGTCTAGACTGAAGATGATCCAGCTGTGCACAGAGGAGAGGATCAGACAAAGCAGCGTTATTGTTATGGTAAGGCTGATGACAATAATGCTTGTTTGCCTTGTTTGCTTTTTAGCCATTTGCACTAACACCAAATACTGCCATCCTTATATTTTGTTGATCGTGCACTTTTAGTGTTTTGTTGATAGCTTAAGTTACTTTACGGATTCAGATGAATGATTCAAACGCAGTAAAAATAAATGAATTCATTCAGTGAATTCTTCCAGCTGTCACTGATAAATCTGTTGGTTGCTTTCTTTTGAACATTGCAGCCTGTAAAACAGGCCTCTGTATCAGCGCTGACAGTTGGAGAATGTCACGTGGTCCTGGCTGCCCTCAGCTCGCGCTTAATTAATGGCCCATCAAGGGGAGGGGCACCCCCCCCCGCCTGCGCGGCTGCTGCCTCAGAGCAGCTGACTGTGAAGTGCGCGTGTCAGTGACTGTGTGAGGCGCGAACGAGGCAGGGGGGGTAAACGGCAGGGATGACGTCACAGCGCGGCGTCAGAGGAGGCCCTGTAGCCTAGCTGTGTTTCTGTTAGCTTCTCTGAACAGTTAGCGAGGCTCTGAGTGTTAGTGAGAAGTGTCCTTTAGAGATCACTGCTTCATGAACTTTCAGACCTCTGCTCGTGACCTTTCTCTCAGGTTGTGTGAATGATTTGAAGCGCCGTGCTTCACAAGAACACGAGTGTTTCTTGTGGTGTTTTGTGTAACATGCTGTAATTTAGTGTCTGTGTGAAATTTTGGGGACATTTCACTGCGTGTTGAACACAGGGGGAAAAACAGTGTTATAATGCCGCTGTTGTAGCAGTGTAGAGTTAACAAGTTGGCATGACGTTTGAAACAGTGGTGGAAAGTATTCACATCTTTTACTCAAGTAAACGAAGCATTAGCACTGTGTTTAAAAAGTATTAGCATGAAAATACACTTAAAGGACCAGAAGTGAAGCAATCAAGCACAATGGCTCGTTTCACAATGACACACAGTATATCGTGTTATTGGACTATAATTATTGATCATTAATGTTATCAGGCTTCTGTGTATCATTTATTAGTTGACTTATAATTTGTGTTAATAATCGAAATCTGCAAAGTAACTAAAGCTGTCAAATAAATGTGGAGGAGCAGAAGTATGAAGTAGCATATAATGGAAATTCAACTGAAGTACTGCAACAGTGTACTCAAATGCAGTACTTGAGTAAGTGTAGACTACGTAGCCCCCTTCCAGCAGTGGTCTGAGACATCAGCAGCTCTGTGGAGGGTACACCTGAGAAAAGGTGACAGGATGGGTTTCAGGGAGATGAATGACATTTGTTTTAGCTTTGAAGCCTAACCTTGAAGAAAAGCTCATCTTTCAACTACTTCCATCCTGAGAAGTTTGTTTCTGAAGTTGGATTTCACCAGCAGCCTGCGATTGATCTCACAAAGTAACTGAATACAATCACAAACACTTGCTCTCTCAGGTACGCCTGTACAGTTTCATACAGCGCTACACTGTGCTAGACTTTTGTGACTGCAGCCATCAGCCGTGCAGCTCCTCTCATATGGACGATGTTCAGCGTGTGATGAAGCTGCTGGAGGGATTCTGAGTATAACAGGGTCGGGGTCTTTCTAATGCGTCTGTGGTTAGCCATAGCTGAGCGAGCATGCTCGGCCAGCAGTAAGCACTGTTTCACAGGCCTGCCGGTCGAAGGCAGAGCTCGTTCAGGAAGCTGTGTGACGTATATCTTGGGGAACGCGAGCTTAAAGGGAACCATTTCTATTTCATATATTCAATTCAATTCAGTTCAATTCAATGTTCCTTTATTAGTCCCATGAGGGGAAATTCCAATATACAGCAGCATCAATAAAGTGTATAAAGTATCAGAACAAGTGCAATGCAGATTCAAAACAAGTACATATACAAGAGTGGGATAAAAGAATAACGTCATCCTAAGAAATTGTAGATAGTATTTACAGATTGTTATGCACTGATTATTGCACATTATTGCATTATTGCACAGGTTATTGCACAGAGAGTAAACATGTTATTGTACTGATTACTGGGAGCAGTTTCTGTTGTGCAGCCTGATGGCTGCAGGAAGGAAAGACCTGCGACGCTCCTTCACACACTTTGGATGCAGCATCCTGTCACTGATGGAGCTCCTCAGTGCACTGAGTGTGTGTTGGAGGGGGTGGGAGTCATTGTCTGTCATGGAGGACAGCTTGGCTGTCATCCTCCTCTCCCCCACCTCCTCCACCTGTTCCAGAGGACATCCCAGGACAGAGCTGGCCTTCCTGATGAGTTAGTCCCGCCTCTTCCTGTCAGCTGCTGTGATGCTGCTCCCCCAGCAGACTACACCATAGAACAAGGCGGAGGCCACAACAGAGTCACAGATATATTTTATATTGTTATATTGCTCGATGAATAATTCCCAAAGTGCCAAGTCTTCAGTCATCAGCTTCATGTTCTTCTAAGTCTTTGTTCTCTGAGAACCGGCACATTTCACTGTGACTCCAGTGATGTAGTTTCCTTTTTTCCAGTCACAGACAGAGGATGCAGCCTGTCACATATTAACTCGTGTGCATAAGGCTTGAAAACACTTGGAAACATTTGTCAGGTGAGGGAAAGGTGAGCTTCCTCCTGGCTTCATGTCCGCGTGCAGCAGCAGTCTTTCTCAGGCCAGCGTTGGTTCTGTCCACGCTCTCAGCTCTAGCTTTAGAAAGGCAGCTGTGCTTTGGAGATGGATTTTAAACTGGATCTGTTGAACATGCTGTGTACCTGCAGCCTTAAAGAGGACTGTGTGTGTCTGAAGCATCTCACAGAGACACATGCAGTAACATTCAGTGTTTGATGAGCCGAGAAGGACGCAGTGGACAGTCCTTCTCGCTCTGAACGAGCAGCGAAAGCGGTCGAAAACGTCGTGCGGAGCTTCTGTTCTTGAACGTTTGAAGACAGTAACTCTGTAACAGACGCTTCGTTCTCATCAGACGCCAACACGTCTTTGTTTGGGCAGTCGGTGTTTCCTAAAACAAGGTCGTACTTTGTGCACTTCTTTGACCTCAAGACTTCGCGTTACCAAGAAAAACATGTGCTACGAGCTGTGGGAGTGGAGTTTGAGAGAGGCAGGGGAGGTCTGAAGCCTCATTATGGGAAATGTAGGATCCAGCATTGTTGGAGCGGCCATGCTGGGAAGCAAACGTCAGGACATGTCAGCCACTGACGCTTTGTTTTGTCCATCTGTCTCCAGTGTGATCAAAGTGCCGTTGTGAATGGCAGAGCCAGCCTTCAGTCACAGCAGTCCAGCTGCCTGCTTCACTGCACAGACCATTATTCAAGCCTTTCAGTCCACTGTCTGAGATACACGAGCTAATGTGATACATGTGTCTGCAGTGTGAGCTCTGTGTTTACCTGGAAAGCCTGGTTGGGACAATTTCAAGTTTCCCGGTTAATGACGTCATAAAAACAGGAAGTCCGACGCCAAGAGCGGCTCGTTCACCTCGACAGAGGAGACGTTGAGAACAATAAGGAACGGTTTGAGGAACTCTAGCTCTGGCACTTTCTACCTGTTCGAGGTTTTCTAACTGCGCTTCGTGAACGGATCTGAACGAGTTCGCCTCCTGAGCCCGATCGCTCCTGAACTTTCGCTCGTGCTGCTGTAGGTTTCTTTGCTTTGTTGGCTCGCAGACTTTACGCTCGAGCGTTCCACAGTGTGAAGGTAGGGTGCAAACGGCTCGCTAAGGGTTGACGCTAGCTGCATGTGGTCGTCATGGGAGACGAGGATACAACGAGGTCACGTTAACTAAGCACGGCTCCGTCTTTTCATCGCAGAGCGAAGCCTCTTTTCACGCAGCAGAACGCTGTGGGCAGAAAATGGCCGAGCTTCTTCCTTTGATGCTCAGTCTGCGGTTTCCTTTGTTGCTTTCTGTGCAGTTTGCTCCATGTGAGTCCGCTGTGACATCACTCAGTCTTCACTGCAGCCACATCCCACGGATGGAGGCCTGACCTCGGCGTGGCGCCTGCCGCGCTTCCATCTTTCCTCCAGTTGCATTTCAAAGGTTGAGGCTCTAGATTCCCTCACTTCCCGTTTATCGAGGAACTTCATTACCGAGGTTGAAAGTGAGTCTTCGGTCACCGTTTGACTGTGACGATCGATGTGTTCGCTCTGTGCTTTCAGGTGATGACTCATCGTTCCAGTCTTGCGTGGACTCTGATGTTGCTGTCGCGGCTTCATGAGCTGTAAAATCACTGAGCTGTTCACGTCCTCTCCCTTTATCTCAGGACCGAACGGCCTCGTGAACCTCACCGCATCAACTCGTCCTGCAGTCATCCTTTAGGCTTGTCGTATCTTCATGGCGCCTTCATGGCGAGCTGAAGCGCATCGGTCTCCATGGCAACCACCTGGACGGCATCAGTCACCTCCTGCGGTGCCTGCTGGGATTGCAAGGTCAAAGAGAGGTCGCTTTGAGTGAAGCTGGCAGAGACAGCCCTGTGTGCAGGTAGTATTGGCCTGTGGCAGATGTGCAGCGTCAGCACAAGTCAGCAAAAACAACGACGTCTCAAAGGTTCAGTCACCAGCGCTTAAAGTAGCTTCATATTTTTGGTGCAGAGAGGGAACGTCAGGCTCTTCTGGCCTGTTTCCAACACTCGACCGTGTCACGAAGCTTTCCAGGATTCTTGGTGAAAACCTCTTTGTTTCCACTTGTTTCCACTCAGACTCGTACACTCAGCTGCAGTCCTGATTTCAGACCAGTGAGGACTCTGCAGAAAGCAGTTATTTGCTAACGAACGGCTTCATGTTTCGATCGTGTGTCCACCACGTTTCTGTGAATGAGGGCAGACTAAACGTTCAGAAAGCTCTCAGTGCTCTGCAGTAAATACAGTCTGACCAACCGCTCAAAGTGCTTGGCAGCACAAGTCCACAGCGCTCAGCTCCACACGTCCACGCAGCGACAGCAGAGGCCGCCGTGCGAGCTGCCGCCTGCTCATCAGGTCGCCGCTGACACGGCGGCGGCGGCTCAGCGTCGCAGAGCGCAGCCTCGAGTCGGCGCTCTGAAACAGCGTGAACGCCACAGTGCTGATGGAGAGAGGATGTGCTGCAGACCGCAGGAGTTTGAAGAAAGCGTGGGCTGAGTGGAGACTTTTCAAAAGCAGAATAATCGACGTCGTCACTGTGTGCTGCAAACAGCCCGTTTCTGTCTTCTCTCGCTCGTCTTCTTTTTAACACTTTTATTTCTTTGTTTTTACCATAAGACAACACACAAACGAACAAACAAAAGAGGTCTGGGACAATACGTAATACAGTCTATAGGTAGAATAAAAAGGGAAAACAGCCACAGGTACATATTATCAAGTTCAAGAAGTGTCCAGGAGATACAGCAGTCACTCACTGTCTATTTGGTCACAACAGTCCCGCTTGTTCCACAATATATCTCCCTTCTCTTTTTGTAGTCGGAGGTTAAAAGTCATTTTCTCCATCAGACGGACAGAGTTGATCACACTGGTAAGGGCAGTCATAGTGGGGGGGCTCTTTTGAAGCCAGCATTTAGTTGTTGTTTTCTTACTGGCCACAGTAAATATCTTCAGGAGATATCTGTCGCTTTTACAGAGGTCTTGGGGGAAGCGCCCAAGACACAGCACATTGAAAGAGAGGCCAGCGTCCAGGTCCAGGATTTTTAATATCAAGCTACTCACTCCCCTCCAAAAGGGCTGAACCCGCGGGCACAGCCAGAAGATATGCGCATGATCTGCCCTATCAGAACCACATTCCCTCCAGCAAAAGTGTTGTATCCCACTTGATTTTGATTTTTGGTAAGGGGTAATAACAAAACGAATCAAAACTTTCCAGTAGAAGAATGAACTTGTAGTAGTGGACCGGGTTTCCCGAGCATTGCTCCACATATCCTCAGTTATTGCAATGTTTAATTCCTTTTCCCAGCGTTCCTTCATATAACCTGTTGAAGATTTATTCAGTGAAATAAAAGCCTTGTATAGGTTACCCACGATGCCTTTGGTGTTCTTTAAGTTATAAGCATCAATAAATACCCCAGTTATTTTGGAGTGCTCCAGAGAGTCATTACTGCTGACTTCTCTTAGAAAGAAATCTCCTTTGTCCAGCTCATAAGTCCGACATATGTCCTCGATGTCATGAAAGTTCCCATTTGTTACTATCCGACACAAAGAGGTTATGCCCTGTCCGGCCATCCTGCTGTATCTGTGGTCGAGTAGAGCTGGAGTGAAGTGCGGGTCGTATGCGGGCCAGCACAGCAGCTTCATCTCTCTGTGGAGGTTAAATCTCTTCACCACTTGCAGCCACAGATTCACTGAAAAAGCAACCCACTGATTTTGGAGCTGAAGAAGTGAGGCATCCCAGTGCTGACTGTATAGGTACGTCCATTAATGACAGCTCAGTCTCTTTCCTCTCGCTCGTTTCTGTTGAATCGCTCACTAATCCAGCGGCTGGCTGTTGGACACTGCAGAGCAGCTGAATCATGTCTCCCCTGCGCTGTCTGAGGTGAAAAGGCTGATTCCTAAAAGGAGGGATACACCGTGAGACGAGCTGCTGATCTGCTTCATGAAAACAGTACACAGACAGGTCGTTGAATATTTGACCTCGTCAGCTTCACTCATCTTTGCAAATGTCTGCTCACATGCAGCAGCTTGTTTTCGGCGTGCTGGCGGGGAAAGCGATGGCGTCAGACGCTATGAAAGGCGTCACGAGCCGCTTCGGCGCTTTGTGGATGAAGGATGTTCCTCCAGCAGCTGTTGTCTGTAAACACAGTTTGTTTGCAGCTCTGTTTTGATTGTTTTTATTTGTGTTTACAGCTGTTGTTGCTGTTGGGCTTGTAGTCCAGGTCTGACTGTGCTCTGTTTCTCTGTGTGTGTTTGGAAACCTCTTCGCCCTGTCGTCCTTGAACTGATGCTGTGCACCGTTTGTCCACGTCCTCCCGTTCCTGATTGGCTCTCAGCACGCGTCCTTCAAAGCGTGGCTTCAAACCCACGAGCCCTGCTGTCAGTCTGCGGCGATGCTCGTGTATGAGCAGCTCAGACCTCAGGAAGTGAGCCACGTCAGCGGTGCACAGAAGAGCTGACTCACGTCGACTTTATGCTGCGTCACAAACACAGCAGCTGCTTGTCATCAGGCCAGAAGCCGCTGATGTGAGCGTCCTGACTGATGCTTTCTCTCATGTATGTGTGCGACTGTCTGCTCAGCTTACAGGGAGACTGTCCTGCAGTCCTCGCCACAGATCTCTGTCCTGGATCGCCTGGACCGCCGGGAGATCCATCACATCTGCACCAGCTGTGCTCTCAGCTCTCAGCTGCAGCCAAGTGCGCCGCCGCCTGATGTGAGAACGTGTTCCCCGTCAAATGGAAAGAAAAGCTCATTGAAGTTTCCACTGCAGGTCGGAGGGACGTCCCCCTCGGCGCGCCCCCATCGATCGGGCGCTGTCCCGGCGTCGTCGGCCCGACGGGCGGAGCCTCCGGCCGGCCGCTCCGCACATTGTCTCAGAGCCGAGCATTGAGCCTGCTGACCTCTCCACGTCCACGCTTGTCTCGGCTGTGCGGCGGCTTGGATGACGCAGATATTTGTTTCCTTTGCGGTGACGTCCTTCTGTTTGAAGCCTTCACAAGCTGTTTTTGGACTCAGAGTCCACCATCTGTTCGCTTATTAACGGCAGAAATAAACCGTGTATGACATCACTTGAGGCCGTCCATCAAACTGTGTGCAGCTCCCTCTGAGCCACAAAAGGCTTTACGTTTTTAAACGCTGTAGTCCCCACTGTGGGACTAATCAAGGTATATCTTATCTTATCTTATCTTATCTTATCTTATCTTATCTTATCTTATCTTATCTTATCTTATCTTATCTTATCTTAGCTCTCCCCAAGCGCCTGGAACAGTGTGATGTGTAAGCTCCCATGACTTCCTTTTATTCTTTCAATATTCTTTACAGGGAGCACAGAAACTGCACATGCTTATGTGAACTACTCGATGCTGTTTAACTGGTTTTTGTTGTTTTTGCATATGTGCACTCAGACTGTCGTGAGCAGGGAAGAGAGTGAGGAAACCAACAGAGGATCTGAAGCGCCTGCAGACCAGAGTCAGCCAGGAAAAGACCTCCAGAGCTCGGCCCTGCACAGCCAGCGAGCCAGCCAGCGAGCCAGCCAGTGAGCCAGCCAGCCAGCGAGCCAGCCAGCGAGCCAGCGAGCCAGCGAGCGCCCAGAGGAAGCCTGGCCGGACTCGCGCATGCACACGTTTACGCTGTGCACACAAACTGCCACATGAATGGTGCAACAGCTCTAAAACACATGTCCAGGAGGACTCTGAAGGAGTGTTACAGTGCACGACTCACACCGACATCCAGTTTCAGTGTGTCAGCAAACACCAGCGCAGCTCTTCCCTTTGGTCCAGCTCTGGACTGCGTTGGTCTGGACCGGCGACCTTCTTGCTGCGGGGCGCGCGCACTACCTGCTGCGCCACCGTGCCGCCCCTTGATCAGACATTAGATGCACAAAAACAACATTTTGAAGGCACTTACAAGCAAAATAGAGGAATAAGCAATCCAGTAAGTAAAAAGAAAGTTTAACGTTGAATGCTGTCATGAGAGAGCCAATCAAATTTACAGTGTAACGTATGTGTCTTCACTAGGGCTGTCCTCGGCTCAGGACCGTGGACGCTTGCAGGCCAGGACTGAGGTGCTGGGTGCTGAGCTGGAGACCCAGAAGAAACAGAATGAGAGGGACAACGATGCCCTAAAAATCAAAGCCAAGATCCCCGATGACCAAACAGACCATCCGCACACTCAAAGAGGTCGTGGGACACTTTGATCGTTAGAATCAGTGTTTTCTAAAAGCAAAACAGCGTCTGAGCAGAACTTGAAACTTCTTCAGTGTTCGATGCATGTTTGTGTTTTAGAATGAGCATCGTGTGTCAGTCGCTGTAGGTGTTTACATATATGTCTTGTTTTTGTCTGTCTGTCTCTTCAGTGTCAGCCGTCGATTTCTAACCACGATGAACACAGCTGCCGGTCTCGCTCGTCAGGAGACACATTGCAGGAAATGAGTCATCGTAGCAAATTTAAAGAGAGGCGGCGGCAGCAGCAGGAAACAGCTCGGAGCGAGCGGCTGGACCATCTGAGCCTGCACAAGGAGGAGCTGAAACAGCAGCTGGAGGACAAGGAGGCACAGCTGGAGGCACAGCTGGAGGCACAGCTGGAGGCCAAGGAGGCACAGCAGGAGGCACAGCTGGAGGACAAGGAGGCACAGCCGGAGGACAAGGAGGCACAGCCGGAGGCACAGCTGGAGGACAAGGAGGCACAGCTGGAGGACAAGGAGGCACAGCCGGAGGCACAGCTGAAGGACAAGGAGGCACAGCTGGAGGCACAGCTGGAGGAGAAAGAGGCACAGCTGGAGGCACAGCTGGAGGACAAGGAGGCACAGCTGGAGGACAAAGAGGCACAGCTGGAGGCACAGCTGGAGGACAAGGAGGCACAGCTGGAGGACAAGGAGGCACAGCTGAAGGACAAGGAGGCACAGCTGGAGGACAAGGAGGCACAGCTGAAGGACAAGGAGGCACAGCTGGAGGACAAGGAGGCACAGCTGAAGGACAAGGAGGCACAGCTGAAGGACAAGGAGGCACAGCTGGAGGACAAGGAGGCACAGCTGGAGGACAAGGAGGCACAGCTGGAGGCACAGCTGAAGGACAAGGAGGCACAGCTGGAGGCACAGCTGGAGGACAAGGAGGCACAGCTGAAGGACAAGGAGGCACAGCTGGAGTACAAGGAGGCACAGCTGGAGGCACAGCTGGAGGAGAAAGAGGCACAGCTGGAGGCACAGCTGGAGGACAAAGAGGCACAGCTGGAGGACAGGGAGGCACAGCTGGAGGACAAAGAGGCACAGCTGGAGGACAGGGAGGCACAGCTGGAGGACAAAGAGGCACAGCTGGAGGACAAAGAGGCACAGCTGGAGGACAAGGAGGCACAGCTGAAGGACAAGGAGGCACAGCTGGAGGACAAGGAGGCACAGCTGAAGGACAAGGAGGCACAGCTGAAGGACAAGGAGGCACAGCTGAAGGACAAGGAGGCACAGCTGGAGGACAAGGAGGCACAGCTGGAGGACAAGGAGGCACAGCTGGAGGACAAGGAGGCACAGCTGGAGGACAAGGAGGCACAGCTGGAGGCACAGCTGAAGGACAAGGAGGCACAGCTGGAGGCACAGCTGGAGGACAAGGAGGCACAGCTGAAGGACAAGGAGGCACAGCTGGAGTACAAGGAGGCACAGCTGGAGGCACAGCTGGAGGACAAAGAGGCACAGCTGGAGGACAGGGAGGCACAGCTGGAGGACAAAGAGGCACAGCTGGAGGACAGGGAGGCACAGCTGGAGGACAAAGAGGCACAGCTGGAGGACAAAGAGGCACAGCTGGAGGACAAGGAGGCACAGCTGGAGGACAAGGAGGCACAGCTGGAGGCACAGCTGGAGGACAAAGAGGCACAGCTGGAGGACAAAGAGGCACAGCTGGAGGCACAGCTGGAGGCACAGCTGGAGGACAAAGAGGCACAGCTGGAGGACAAAGAGGCACAGCTGGAGGACAAAGAGGCACAGCTGGAGGCACAGCTGGAGGCACAGCTGGAGGCACAGCTGGAGGCACAGCTGGAGGACAAAGAGGCACAGCTGGAGGACAAGGAGGCACAGCTGAAGGACAAGGAGGCACAGCTGAAGGACAAGGAGGCACAGCTGGAGGACAAGGAGGCACAGCTGGAGGACAGGGAGGCACAGCTGGAGGACAGGGAGGCACAGCTGGAGGAGGTCTGTAGAGGCTAAGCCAATGCTTTAAGCCGCTGAGGCATTTTGGCCACGTGATGAATGAAAGTCCACCTCATGCTGAAGGCTGTGGACACAAACAGTGGAGTGAAAAGCACTTTGGCTGAACTGAGTGCGTTTATCCCTGCGTTCATAAATCATCGTATGCAAAGAGCTATGGGGACATCTAGTGGCGGTACTGTGCTCGCGCTGTGTTTCCCACGGACGCTTTTCACGGTTGGAAAATCAAAGAAACAAGCTGCAGGGGTGATCCTGTACATTTGGAAGGCCAGTAAAAAGCCTGTCCCAGTTCCATCATGGTAAAACAAACCAACCCCCTCACACAAATCAATCACGTCGATCATGTTTATTGATTAGCTGTGTGTATCATGTGCTTATTGAAGCAGTCACTGAAGGTCTTACACTGTCATGGCCTCAGTCACAGCAGCATGTGCTGCATTTCTGCACTTCCTCTCCTTTTCCAGCGCAGCCACGGGCCTCTTCATCGACAGTGTGCGCTTTCAGTAAGCTGATAGAAGTGATGATAAACAGTCATGATGAACAGTCCCGCTGCTGAAGCACTTCAACTCAGCTGACTCTCTTCTCGTCGGGAGGAGAGGCCGACCAGCCACGGACGTTAGCAGAGGACACGTTGAATTTCTGCTGAAGCGAGGCCATGCAATGCAGAGACGCTGAAACGCCAGGATGCTCGTACTCCTCCTCATGGTTTCTGTGTGCTGTCCACGGTCGATGATGGTGAGCGAGAGCGACGTGCGAGCCAACTGCAGAGCCGATATCCTGATTCTGGACATGAGCTCATTGGTGGTCTTTAATCCTCATTAATGTGCCATTGTTTGTGACTCTCATGAACTTCAGATCTTTTCACACATGTGTTTGAGATGATGAGAGCCCTGTTGCGTACACAGGCTGTGCTTGTTTCACGGTCCAGGGCGCGTGAGACGCTGACGCGGGTGAATACTACCGCTGCTGTTTACCATGAACATGCGTCTCTAAGCTTATTACCAGACCTGTCACACTTTTTATGTTTGAAAAGAACGTCAGCGAGTAAAAAACTGCACTTTACAGCTGTATTGTTCCCAGACTGCTGTCAACAGTATTATCATGTTCAAGTAATAGTTTTATTGTATTTTAACCTTTCTAGATGGCCTTTGTGATTCATGGAGCACTTGATGGATACTCCCGTCTGATCACTGACCTCCACTGCAGCACAGATAATCGTGCCCAACAGTGTGTCTCAGTTTTTGAAAGCAGCATGCCTCTACGCCCTGCCGTCAACAGTCACATCTGACCATGGCGGTGAAACATCAGAGCAGAGGTTTCATAACCGGAGAATCAGTTCACAGTCAGAGAGTTGAACGCCTTTGGCGTGATGTATTTTTGCATGTGTTGCAGCACTTTTACCTCATGTTGTACTCCTTAGAGGCCCTAAACCCACATAATGATGTCCACAGACTTCACTGCATGCTGTTTATCTTCCTGAGATTCAAAGAAGACTGGAGCAGTTTAGACAGGCCTGGAACCTCCATCCGTTACCAACAGAAAATAATCGCACAGCAGCTCAACTCTGGACAGAGGACATGCTGAAAAACATGGCAGCGCAGTGTGGAACACAAACACTGCCCACGCTTGATGAGGAAGAGTTCCCAGCTGTTAGTGCAGAGCCACCTCAACTCATCCTCCCTCAGCAACAAGACGTCTGTGCACCATTCGGTCCAACACATTTCTGATCCAGAGATAAAACATCAGGCTTGCTGTACTGCAGTTGTCAGTATCTTGCAGACTCAGGCACAGTCCAATTCAAGCCCAGACACAAAAGCTTATTGGTTGCATGAGTTGAAGTGATATTTTCTGTTGAAATGAGGCGGTAAGGGCGCTGCAGCTGCAGCTGCAGCTGTCCACAGACATTGGCAGTAGCTAACAGCACTGTTGCTGCTGTGTTGTTTTATTATTTTTTATTGACAGTGTTTTTGTTGCTCCTTCCGACTCCCATTGTGTGTTAAGATTCATAGAACAAGTGTCTAATTTAGCGTGAATGAGATTTAAAAGTTGAATAAAACTCTTAATGCATGAAAAATGTGAAACATCTCAAGGTTTAAATGGAATATGAATCAATAGACAGGATTTGAAAATGCATGAAAAAGAAATTAAATCCTTATGAATACTTGGAAAAGTGGAGAAGGATTGAAGTGTTTTGAAAAGATGAATAAACTGGTAATGTAGAAAAATTATGGAATGTTTAATGGCTCGAATGGGAATTTTAGATTAATAGTGAACAAGGAGAGGTTTAAAATACCCTAACATCAGTCCACCAATCAGAACAGAGAATGGGTCATGATGGGGACAGGTTACTATGGTGACACTGCTGAGGTGGACGAGCAGAGGAGACAGACAGACAGACAGACGCTGCAGGGACAGAAGTCTGTGGATGAATGTGATATAATGAACAGAAACTCCTCACCATGTCACACAGTTTCTGTTCATCATCACATCATTTGCTTGTAGTGACTGCTGTCCCTCCGTCACCTCACACCTCTGGACATCCGTCCTCTGTCAGACTGCAGCGTCCAGCTGTGACAGAACTGCAAGCAGCCTGACTTCTTGTTCGCCTTGTCTGTATTCACTGTGTCCTCATCAGCCAAACATGTTGGCTGCATGAATCATAAGCTCAATAAATGCTTATAGTGTATAGCTTATAGCTCATAAAGGACATCTGTTTCATTAGACCAACCTCACCAGTGTCGCCATAGTAACCTTGAATTATAAGCCCAATAAATGTCTTGTAAACCCTCAAGAAAATAAAAAAGTATTTTCAAAATAAATAATAACATTTAAAAGAATGTCAAATAAATGCTGAGTCATTACAGAAATAATAAACATAAGTAAGAGCAAAAAACTAGACAATAAGTTTTAGTTAACTGAGAAACGCGATATTGAATAAGCTCCAAACGACTGAAGCAAACTGTTACTCGTGTGAAATGAACAGCATGACTGCGTCTAAGAAAAGACATGCATGACATCCCAAAATCAACATCTGAGCCAGAAAAGTCCAATCTTCCACTATACATCCACCTGTTCCTGACGACAGAGGACATTTCTGTGGTCTTAAACATTTCTCCTGCATTGCTGCAAAACAATAATCTCTTTCATATGTGTTACTTTGGTTTGACACTGACATCGAGGACTATTCCAACACAATATGAAGAAGTTTCAGGAGCTACCCACCGACACACAGCCAGACTTCACAGTGTCACTTCAACTATGGCATCATCAGCATTGACCAGGACAGCAAAATGACCACTAATAACTGTACTTATGAAGTCTGTTTGCTCTGTCTCTCCTGTTGCTGCCCTGCACAGAGAAGTCCACGTCAAATGAAGTGCACAGGTCCTTCGTCTCACTGACAAACATGTTGGAGAACACTGCCGGACTCTTCCTCAGCTCCTCCAGGAAACCAAGCCCTCAGCAAACCTATAAAAACATGTGACATCATGTGAGAATTGTCCTGGGCTCATGACACTTTGCATTTTCAGACAGATAGGACAGGTGACGCAATGACTTACTGGTCCAGGGCAGTCGCCAATCTGCCACTGACGAAGAAGACTGCAGCTGACTGGACAAGGGCGTCCTTCTCCTCAAGGCTGGACACGTGTCTCAAGGCACCTGTAATGCTGAGACTACCTGCTGCCTCCGCCATTGCACTGCTGTTGCTTCCTGTATCTAAAACAGAAAGAAAGAAAGAAAGAAAGAAAGAAAGAAAGAAAGAAAGAAAGAAAGCAACAAAGAAAGAGAGAAAAAGGGAGAAAGAGAAAGAACAAAAGAAAGAAAGGAAGAGAGAAAGCAAGAAAGAAAGAACGAAAGAAAGAGGCAGAAAGAAAGAAAGCGGCTTCCGGTTGTGACGCTGAAGCGAATGGCAGCTTAAACACCCCGCTCCTAACCGGTTGGAGATTTATCCCTTTTGAAGAACATTAGATTTAAAAAAAACTGCCAGAAACTTAACATGGAAGGGGATAAGCAAAAAAAGAGTAAAGGTAAACAAGGTTCAAGACGTGAAAGAGTAGAGACCGTCGAAGGAAAATACTACAGTGACGAGGAAAGTTATGAGAACGATGGCGGCGCTGACGAGGAAGAAGCTAACCCCGTCATGCAGGCCATCTATAACGAGATTCGTGCGCTCAGGTCGGATGTTAAAAGTGAAATGAGTGAATTTCGACTTTCCTTTCGTAACGACATGAAGAAGGAGTTGAACGAGTTTAGAGGAGAAATCAACCGAAAACTCGAGGAAGCTACAGGTGAGCTACAAGCCACCATAGCAAGAGTGGGCGAGGCCGAGCAGCGCATATCTGATATTGAAGATTGGAATACGGCAGCGAATGAGGCTCTCGCCCAGGCGCTAGATAAACAAGAGGCCCTGCAGGCTAAGCTAACCGAGCTAGAAGCACGCTCGCGCCGCAACAATCTCCGTATATACGGAGTACCGGAGGAATCAGAGGGGTCCAATCTGTCGGAGTTTGTAACGAAGCTAATAAAATCAGAAGCCAGCCTGTCCGTGCATCACGAATCGAACAGTCTATTTTAAAAGAGCTCTGTGTCGGCAAAGGCTGCGCCATCTTCCATCTTCACAGTGAGCAAGTACCCCCCGGCTTTTGACAGGCACTCCCTGGTGCTTGTCCAGTTCCTAGAACCAAGGGGGGCTTTGAACGCTTTGGCTCGGGGACTGCAACTGTTCAAGACGTCAAACAGCCTGTCTGTCACCTGTAAACAAATATGTAAATGAACTGGAGGCACTGAAAGCATCAGTAGAAGCGAGCGTGTCGGGTGTCTGACAGCGCGAGGCAGTCTGGTTTCCTCTGTGGCTGTGCTGCACTGCTTTACGCTGTACACCTGAGACGTGACGGTAAGGCTGCTCTGAGGTGAGCATGAGGTCGGTATGAACACCTGAATTTGAGGATGGTCAGAATTATTTGGCGTTCCCCATCAGTGACTCTGCTGGCAGCATGTGGTCCACGTTTCTTTTGGACGTTGTTCACATGAACTGTGTACTTCCAGCTGATGCTGCCAGTGACGCTTCCACTCGGGCTGTATGCCTGCAGAGTCTGAGTTTTTTTCACTGCACACATCAAATGTAAAACACCATATTCTGCACAATTATGTAAATACAATCAAAATGTATAAAAAGCAGAACAGAGTCAACCAGAGCAAACAGGCAATAACCAGCACGTACCTGCAACACGCTGCGTGTCGGCTTCAGCATGTGGCAGCGTCCTTCAGAACAAAGACACTGGCGTGGCTCGCTGGATGTGGCTCACAGGGTCTGCATGCATGAGCATCCACCCTTATCTGACCACGACGCAGCTCCTCTAATGCTCTAAGACCCTCTGTGATTCTGCTGAGAGGGACTTGGTCAAGTAATATGCAATTGGAGCTTTCCAATAACGCTGAAGCCCAACCACCATAAACACAAGGACCTCTGAAGCCACGTCAGTCTCATTCAACCGGTCCCCCATGTCCACACGTCCAAACACTGTTTGTGTCTGAGGATCAGTGATGGCCGTGGCATCCAGCATCACAGCGACACATCCGTACTCGACCTCATCTTCCTGAGAGACATGAGCTGTTAGATGAGCGAGTTTGACCACTGGTGACAGTGCTGTCTGCAGTGCTTCATGTAACCAGTGTAAATTAGACATCCTGAGGAAAACCTTTGCGATGGACTGGGCTGTGGCAGGTGAATATGCAGCGTGTCTCTCAGGTAGTGATGCCTTTGGACCAGCAGATGGAGCGTGAGGGCCTTGGTGCACTCGGCGCTCTGCCTCGACAGGATCTGAAACTCAATCAGCAAAAGTGATTCAGGAGGTAAATGTAAATGTAAATGTGCTTTATTTATACAGGCCTTTACAACAACCTTTCGGTGAACCAAAGTGCTTTCCAATAAAATGAGTAAAAACAATGAGAGACAATAAAACAATAAAACCAAACAGAATGAAATACAATAAATAACATACAATAAAACAAAGTTAATGTCATCACGCTACTGGGTTGTGAAAGCCATCCTGAATAAATAGGTTTTTAATCGAGATTTGAAGAGGCCCAGATCAGAAGCCAGGCGTATTTCAGCGGGGAGCTTATTCCAGAGCCTGGGAGCAGCAATGGAGGAGGCTCGGTCACCCCAGTGTTTGTACTTTGACCTGGGCACTTCCAGCAAGAGTTGGTTGGATGACCTCAAGGCTCTACCAGGCTCACGAACAGTTAAAAGCTCAGATAAATAAGGTGGTGCGAGGCCATTAAGAGCTTTAAAAACAAACATTAAAAGTTTAAAATCAATTCTGTATTGGACAGGAAGCCAGTGAAGGCAGTTAAGAACAGGAGTGATATGCTCTCGTCTGTTTCTCCTTTTAATAGTAACGAGGAAGTCAACAAGGAGCATTAAATACACTAAATATTCAATGTAGTATTTTATTTGACCTGAGTAGCGTTCAAGCTGGTCTTTGGGTTCTTCGTGGATGAGATTTTTCTCCTTCAGTTCCTCCAGAGGAGCCTCCTAGGCCCTCTTCTCCCGCCGACGTTTGCCCTCCAAAGCCTGAGGCGAGCAGGCAATGCAGACAGGTGGCCAGTGGTCTTCCTCCTCTCTGCAGTGGCTCCCTGTCGTTTTGGCAAAATACGCAAATACACAAATAACAGCAATGTGGAAACTGATAAGTTACTTTTTTAACGATTCGGTGATCACTTTTCTATTCTGTGAACCTGAACAAATGTTTACCTTCTCCAACAGGAAACACAACAGCACTCCGAAGAAACTGGATGGGCTTGTCCTCAGAAAGGCAAAAATACGTTTTGTGGCTCTGGACTAAAATGGCTCTTTTGACGGTAAAGGTTGCCCACCCCTGGGTCAGTGGCTGTTCCCAATTCAGGGGCTGCATCCTTCGGAGGACCCGGCCTACGTGGCCCACGGAGGCCACGGCCTCGGAGGCTCCTCCGTCGGCCGCATCAGCCATCAGTGAATGGGACGGTCTGGCCTTCAGAGCGTTTCCTGATTGCGTCACGACGTCATAACGTCTTCCCTCCTAACCCGGGAAAAACACACGTACGGAGACAAACATTTCGCAGACGACAGACAGACGACCATGAAGCCTGAAGTTTTGATTCTGCGCTTTGTAATATATCTTTTGTTGGAGGAAGAGGAGAGGCGGCACCGGCACCGGCACCGGCAACACCGGCGGCTCGTTTATCTCCGGCTGGGAGAGCGCCGTGGGGAGGTAACATTTACCGGCTATTTGAACCCATATTAATGTCCTACATTAACCGTTAATAAACGATACCGTTTAGTGACAAACGCCTGCCATATAAACTCTGGACTGACATATATGTCATTTAACCGTGAGTCTTGATACTTCTGTATGCTGTAATTTTAATGCTGTTTTCAAGATCTGAAAAGTGCTTGAATTGAATAGTTGAATGTGTACGAACCCTGTAAATAACCCTGACTTCACTCAATAGCCTGTTAAAATGTTGAGTTATTAAACATCAGAACCATATTGAGGAGCCAAAGTGTAACAGATGGAGAAATGAAGCATTATTGGTCTAAGCTTCAACAGTCACTAGAGCTGTTGCATCAACTAAAATTCAGCTGCTCTTGTTTAATCCTCCTGTTCTTACCCTCCTTTCTCCATCCAGGCAAGGCCGATGCACTGCCGCCTTAACCTCGGTGCTCCCATCCTTCAGGCCTTTTTTTTAACCATCATGACACCAGGCGCGACTTCAGGCTGAGCAGAGAGTCCCATCTTCCTCCAAGCGCTGGAGGTGCACCACCCCTTTGTGCCTCAGGTATGTCATTACACAACAGGATTTGGATTATTGTTAAATGGTGAGCCGCAGTCAGTTAATTCAAAATCAATTCTAATGACATTCAACGTGTCTATATCTCTCTCCTTTTCTACAGGTCATAACAGCATGTGCCGTGTCCGGGTGCTGGTGACATCATGGCCCCAGAGGACGGTGTGCAGGACGACATGCCGGAGGACGAGGGGGAGGACGGGTTGGAGGCAGCCGGTGGTGCTCCCTGGAGGGACCAGCTGTCTGCTGAGGTGTCCGCCCTGGAGGAGGGTATCCTTGACCATGATTACCTTTAGAGGGCAAGTACATTCATTTAGCAATGCCCACCTGTGAACAGGTTCATGTTCATGTTATATGTATATTCATATCTGTAAATATCACAAAATAATACACACATTGTGTTGTCACTGCAAAGTAGTTCAAACGTCTACTTAGACTGTAAATAGGACATGGAACAGATAATATAACAAGGTCACAGGATTTTAATTTCAAACACAAGATTTTTATGAACAATTTACATCAAACAACACAGAACGTAATCGAACAGACAGAAACACTAATAAATCAACGCCTGTCGATCATCCTCTCTAATAAACTGAAAAGTCTGTCCATCCTCTCTCTCGCTCTCCTTTCCTCAGCCTCCCTCTGCAATCACATGTCCTCCCTAATCAGGTCCAAAAGCTCATCCCTTTCCCTTCTCCTCTTTCTGCCTCCTGCTGCTGATGTTCCTGGCTGCCTCTCCTCCTCCTCCTCCTCCTCCTCCTCCTCCTCCTCCTCCTCCTCCTCCTCAGGGATGGAGGCAACCAGGACAGGCGGGGCAATGGAGGGCCTCTGTCCTAATACCTCATCCATGAGGACAAACCAGGACCAGGCAGCAGCAGTGGGCCGCCCGCTGACTCCCTGCCCTGTGCCTGGATCTTTGCGTTCTAAGGAAGTGGAAATCAATCACATCACCAGCAGCAATTTTCTGCAGTGCTTGTTTAAAGCCCCTAAAGGAACTTTTAACTGGATATGAAATAGTCTTTATTAGAAGTGTTTATTAACTGGGTAAAACAAATGTCGTTTCCTTTTGATTATCCAAACCTGCACATACTTTGTATCTTCTCTTTAAGCTGTCCCATTTTTTTTGGCCTGCTGGGGCTCCACTTTTCCCTCCAGGCCCATTTTCTGCAGCATTGTCCTAAACATGAGTGAAGCATGACAAAAGGTAAACACACCAGATCACATCATCACAGATATGTACACATTCACAAACAGTGACATCAGGACAGACACAAAACTCCCACCCCCACCCAAAAACAACATTGATTTGATGTGATCCAAAGATTATATCTGCTCCTTTATGTAACTTTCACATACAAATACAGTATGTACAGAGAACAAATGGGCTATTCCTTTATGCCTCAACAGTTACCTCCATCCGAGCGTGGCCGTGTTTCTGGCTCCTGTAAACAGGTGGTCCACAGGTTTGACCGCGGAGCTTGATGAACTCCTCCGTCTGCTCCGTGCTCCCTACAACACAATGACATGCAAAGCATATTTTCCGTTATGTCAACACACAATATTATTGTTCGATATAATAACGACAACAACAATAATAATGCTCCTCAAGTTGACTGTATAACTACATTAGCTGTAGTCAATCCAAATGTTTACAGCATTAACAGCGTAGAAACACAGCTGGGCTCACAACCCATCGTTCACGTCATTTGTTCATCTGCATTCAGCTTTGGGTGCGCAGGTGCGCCCGGTCAGCTCCTGTCGCTTGTCAGAGGAGCGAAATGTAGCCTATCGTACAACGTCCGAGACCAAATCCACCTGATGTGAGCTGTAACATTTGTACGTGAAGGGTTTTAATAAGGCTAACGGTTAACTGAGCTCCTTGTGTCAACAGGTTAGCCTGAAGTTACGACACATAGCTGGCTCTACATTCCGGTGGCTACGTGTTAGCATCATTAACGTTAAGTATTTTAACAGCCATTTCGAGGTTTTGAGGACATTTGAGCTCCTGCCGTTTACATTTAAATGTGTATTCTGCACCGCTGCTCGGGCCGGTGCTGCTTGTGGTCGCCGTCGTCCAAAAGAAACAATTGGTGCGCAAAGCATTTTGGGATATGGGAGGCCGTGAAGGATAGTAGCGATGCATCCTCCGAAAACAGCCTTCGTGCAGCGCCATGACATAATCGGCCTTCAAATGCGTCCTCTGAAGGATGCAGCCTCTGAATTGGGACACAGCCAGTGTTTCTCGGTTCTGGTCGTCGGGCTCCCCCGCCCCCGTTTCCTGCTCCAACACACCTGATTCAAACGAGGGGCTCGTTATCAGGCCACTGCAGAGCTTGACGACGAGCTGATCATTCGAATCAGGTGTGGTGGAGGAGGAAACATCTAAAACATGCAGGGCGGGGGCCCGAGGAGCGCAACGGAGAAACACTGCCCTGGGTGTAGTTTCAGTGTTTGCACATGTTTATTCCTTCAAGCGTATGAGTGACGGAGCAAGTGAGGGAGCCAGTGGTCCTCAGACTTTTTCCACAGAGTACCACCTCAATAATACTGGGCTCTTAGACCAGTCACGCCATCGTAGACCTCTGTGGGTACCACCAAATGAAGCGTTGAATATGACAAGCCATATGATGCTCCCACCTGTTTGTGACATTGCACAGGCAAATACTCACAACATCAGGTTGAGGTGCATCCTGAGACATAATAAACGTCACATTATGTAACTTGCAGAAACAAACATTAACGTGAGACATATAATCACATATTTATATACTGATATATCAATCTTTACCCTTTCTACATACATACCCTTTGAAGATGAGCTGGAAAGTTGAAAATGGTAGGCACAACACCATCTTTACGCCGGACAGGCTGCCCGTGCTGTCCAAGTCCTCACTCCTGAAGTGCTCACTGCAGAGCGGCGTCCTGTCAGAGGCAACAAAAGCGTCCCTTCTTAGGACAAGTTCCCACTGCCTGAGGCTTCAAGAGGGCGAGTCTCCATCCAAATGCTGAGGGACACACCTGTGTGTCATTTCAGCCAATTTAAGAGGGGGAAATGTGGGGGTGTCCTCATTTATTCCTCAACAGATATTGCATTTTTATTTTATTACAGAAGGTTTTAAAAATGTTTTCTTCAGTTTTACTTGTATAGTTATATTACTTGAATCTCTCTGTGAGAGCTAGAACATGGATCTTCAATAGTCCATCTGCCTCTCACCAAGGAGGGATATGGGAGAGGCAGATACGCTCTGTCCACAGAATACTCTGTGCTCTTGTAAAAGAACAGTCTCTCTCAGATGACAGTTTGCACACACTCCTCTGTGAAGTGGAAAGTATCATTAATGGCCGACCGATAACAACATTATCAGACAATCCACATGACCTTGAGCCACTCACACCCAATCACTTACTTCTGATGAAAATGCAGCCCAACACTCCCCCTGGAGTTTTCAACAAAAATGATCTGTATCCAAGACGACGCTGGAGGCAAGTCCAATACCTTGTGAACTTATTCTGGACCAGATGGACTCGTGAATACATACCCCTCCTCCAGGAGCGCCACAAGTGGTTCGCACAAAAAAGAAACTTTCAATCAGGAGATGTTGTGCTTATAATAGACAATCCAACTCCGAGAAGCATGTGGTCAATGGGGAGAATCATTCAAACCTTACCTGACTCTACTGGACTTGTGCGCAGGGTGGTGCTGAGGACAAAGTCCAGCACTCTAGAGAGACCTGTGAACAAGCTGTGCCTGCCACATGAAGCGGGTCACAACTGAAATAAAGACTCAGACTACATATGAAATTACAGTAATGTAAATGTGTTAAAAAAAATAAAAATAGAATAGCTCTGAGTTTTGATTTTGCTAATGCTTAATTTTTCCTAATTAAACATCAGGCGCCGTGAATGTGAGAGCTATGTACAATAAAAGAGGTAAAAAAGCTAAAACCTTTGAATATTATTTTGGTTAAAAATATAGAAATTTCCTGTGTTTGGGTAAAATCTAATGTTAAAAATCTAAATATTGCTTTAAGATAAGGTTGAGTTGATATAACAATTTAAAAACATAAAAAGAGATTAAAAATGTTTAAGTTTGAATCAAAAACAGGTAAAACATTATTTTCTTTGTTAGAGATAAGATCCTCCCTTTATATGGACGCCTGTGACGTTGGTACGTGTTTGAGTGAGCTACAGGTGTGGGAGCACACAGATTTTCTACCTGTGGACATGGACATGTAATTTCTGTTTGTTTTTTTTTTTGCTTGAAATAAATGGACTTAATAGAACTACTTTGTCATGATCTTCAGTGTGACAAACCTTGCACCCCTGTGGTTCAGTGTGGCTGTTTAAAAAAGTGGGAAATAGCCGCTACACTCTCAGTATTGTCAAAATAGATATTAAATATTCATATGTTTACATTTGTGTGTTTGTTCATAGGGTGTCCTAATTTTTCCTCATGACTGTAGCTCTCACTCACAGCTTCTTGTTAATAGCTGGGCCAGTTTCCCAAAACCAGTAGTGGGGCCTTCACATGATAAGAAATTTGCTCTTCGCTCACCGCCAAGTAGGGCGCGGAGGCGGCGGAGCTCAGGTATACGTCATCAACAAGCGTGAGCGATTCACCGTTGCTAGGCAACGCAGTACTTCCTCTCACTCCGGAAAGCTAATCGTTGTTTGTAAATTATTACACACAATGTATCTGAGTGTGTCGCAAACGTTAGCACTGTATTTAGCTTAACGGTAGTTCGCAAACGCTGCCTATTCACAAACCTGGTAGCCCGATCTGACTACTGACATTTCGCCATGCAAGACTCTTCCTGCCGAGATCGTGATATGTGTTTAAAGTTGTATTTGATAGTTCAGGGAACTCAGAAACACACAGAATAAGTTTTTCCTTCATTTCTCTCCCTCCTCTGTTTGTATGTGTCGCTTTTGGTTACGTCACACAGAGCTGTTATCTCATTGGTTGCGCTTTGAAAGTCAGCGGCCAAAGTCAAAGTTCATGTAATTTGAACTTTGAGCGCAGCGGTAAGCGGCAGGTCCGAGCGGTGCGCCACGCCGAGGGTAGCGGTGCCGCTTAGTCGGGCGCCAGCGCTCTCTCCATAGGAAAACAATGGGACAGCCGGCGCAAAGCGTTTTTACCGCTGATCAAATGTAGTGGCCTTTACTGAACCTTGATAACTTGCGTGATACACAACTATGCTGTACGACTAAGTAGTTTTTCCAAGAGAAAAGCTGCAATTTCAACATGTTCAAGCATCCAGAATTATAGCTACGTTAATAACGTTTGTAAGAAACCAAACCGTTTGGAAAACCGTCAAGATTTAAGCGAGATAAGAGTCATAGCGTTTGAGCAGATCACTCGCCTTACCTCAGCTACCACAGAGCCCGCGAGTCGCCCGCCAGAAGGCTTGCCTGTGGCAAGATGGCCGCCGGTGATGACGTTGGAGACTCCGCCATAAAGCATCGAGCCTTTATGATGTGTATCTGTGGGAAGGACGGCCAGGATGGGAAAAATGCGGAGAACGAATTTCACAACGAGCGTGGCGTGTGCATGTGTGGGGTGTACATGTGGTTCAATGTGATAAATAAAGTATGTTTCCTCCCCCTCCTCTTCTTCTTCTTCGTTGATACCAGGCAACGGTTGACGCGTCCGTTGTCTGTCTCTCGGGCGGAAGCTCAGCACTGCCCCTGGAGGCCTGGAGCACTTCCGTTGTATGACTGGATATACGGCGTTTCGTTTTTGCTCGTTTTCTTATTTGTAGCGCATTTCTGCATTTGCAGCGTTTTCTTTTTGCATCTGTTTTCCTATATGCTGCGCGTTTCTGTATTAGCAGCGCCTGTGTGTATATGCGGCACGTTTGTACTCGTCGGCCACCGTAAACACCTCCCGTAACCCCCCCACCCCGTTACTTTTCGTGACTTTCTCGGGAGTGGCAGCTAGTTTGTAGGTAAGAGTTAAGCTCTGATTTCTTTTCTGCTACATTGCTGTTTCAGTGAAAAGATTTAGACCAGTTTTTCTTCTTTCTTTTCTGCTTAAGTTCTAGTGTGAAATCATGGCCACCCGTTTTTTGTGTTGTTTTTTGTTTTTTGCTAAATCGATGTTCTTGTTTGAAAGTGTAGCTCACTTTTTTCTGTTTCATTTTTGCTAAAATGTTATTCAGTGTGTTTTTTGTGCTAGAGTCACAGGAGGCGAAATGAAAGCTGTGCAGGTTAAATTATTCATTGTTTGTGTGTGCTGATAAGCGGAAATCCACTTTTGCTGTAAAAGGTCTTTCTCTGTAAAGACTTAGATGAATTTATCGTGCTGTTTTGCATAGCACGATTTTGGTATAATGGTACCCCTGGAAGCTTGTAGTTACGGTGGGATAACTGTGGTGTGTCGCTCTCATAAACATGTATCAGTATGAGATTATGGAAGGAGGCTGAAGACTGGAATATGACAATATGTCAGCGTAAGTCTGACAAAAGACCCAGCTTATATGGCTAACCTCATGCCCCTATCATTTCACAGTGAAGCCCACGCTGTGAGGCAGAACCAGCCCATCCCCAGCCATCCAACGACATTATAATGTCTTTTCGACCAAAGTGCCGTCTCCCACCGAAGCCCTGGAGTTCAAAATGCTTCAGGAAAGAAAGAAAGAGACATTTGACAAAGTTTGGCCTGTGGCTGTTTCTCATCGTATTGTTTTGCCCTTTCGCTACACGACCAGCACGTGCTCTGAAAATAATCTCACAACTGAAGCACTATTATATCTCTAAAGGATCAAGCGTGACTCTTTATTGTGAGTTTTCATTTGCGTCTGAGAGCGGGCAACGGGCGGAGATTGAGTGGATCATTATGCCTTCAGATAGACAAGAAGATGACAAGACCGTTATCTTGTTCACTGGAGGCATCGTATATATTGATTTATATGATCCTTTAAAGGGTAGGGTGCACTTTACATCTCCTGATCCCCAAGATGGCGATGCTTCATTAACCATCCACGACCTGAGGCTGACAGATACGGGGATTTACCAATGCAGGGTGAAGCGGTTACCTGAACTTGACATCAAAAACCTAGTCCTGAACGTAATGGACGTGCCAAGCAAGCCAGCGTGTTCCATAGAAGGTGAAGCTACACCTGGTAAGCGGGTGGTGCTGAGATGCAGATCCTCACGAGGTACCCCCCCTCTGAAGTACAGATGGTCAAAGACAAGTGGAAACCAGATCTTGCCCCGTGACGCCTTCTTTGACACTTTTGGTGGTGCCTTGTACTTACCGCAGATCACACAGCAGGACTGTGGAACTTACTGCTGCACGGTCGAAAGTCATGTCGGTATGAAGGACTGTGAGCTTACACTCTGTACACCACCGCAGAGGAACTACAGACTTGCAGCTATAGCGGCAGCTGTTCCTACTGTGCTTGTGGTCATCATCGCTGCCGTTACCACGATTTGCTTCTGCCGCAGAAAGAAACAGAATGAAGAGCCATTTGGCAATGAAGTACTGGAAGATGATCTCTCTCCCCTTAATCGGTATGGAAGGGCCCAGGGCAGTGCACAGGTGAGGAAAACTTTGCTCAAATGAATTTCTGCCTGTAACAGTGTTAGTCATTTGTCAGTGTATGTTTAAGAAATGTCAGTGATCTGATGATTTGTTCACAAAGAGGCATCTGGTTGTATAACGAGGTGGGTGAAGGGTTCAAGAGAAAGGACGAAGAGATGCGGCAAGAGGACAAGGTCGTTGAGGAGCCGGACCTTGTGAATAAAATTCAAAAGTGAATGCATGTCTCTGTTTTATGATTTAGATAATGATGTTGGGCTGCACGGTGGCGCAGCAGGTAGAGCGCGTGTCTCACAGCGAGAGGCCGGTTCGATCCCCGGGTCGAGCGGGGCCTTTCTGTGTGAATCTTGCATGTTCTTCTCTCCGGGCTCTTCGGCTTCCTCCCACAGACCAAAAACATGCTCATTAGGTCAATTGGTGACTCAAAAAAGAAATGTCCTTATGTGTGAGTGTGAGCGTGAATGGTTGTTTGTCTTGTGTGTTGCCCTGCGATCGACCCCGTTGACAGCTGGGATAGGCTCCAGCCCCCCGCAACCCCGAAAGAGATAGGCAGTATAGAAAATGGATGGATGGATGGATGGATGGATGGATGGATGGATAATGATGTTAGGACGACACAACTGTAAACAGATGTGGGGTCCGCACAAAGATGTGGGCTCACAGGACTTGACTGTACTAAGATGTTGAGTTTGATATGGTTCATGTAAGAAGTTACAGAGGTATAATCCCGTGATGTGTTGCTCCAACAGACGACTCTGATGAGGTCACCATTTCCCACAGTGGAGCATGCTGTTGCGCATGCAGCTGAGCTCGCAGGTGAGTTGTCGTTTCCTCCGCCAGAGGGCTGTCTTTATTTCTATTTTTTTCCATCTGGCCGCTTCGCCTGTCGTGTTTCTTGGCGTAGGCTCGCTCTCGCCTCCCTCTGAAAGGTAGCAGATGCCTTTTTTGTAAAGATCGCTAGCTAATCCTAACGCTAAAGCTAATGCTAAAGACCGCATGGGGTCAGCATGACACGGGACCCCCTCGCAGCCCTCCAGCGTCTGGGACATGCGACGCTGGAAATGCTCCGGAGCTGAGGAAATCCCGAACGGTAGGCGATTGAATGCATATCGTCTGAATGGGGTAATGAAAGTTGTGAGGAGTGAGCTCTCCTCTGACAACGGGATTTGCCAGAAGCCGGAGGTGGCGTTCAGCTTCATAAACACTTGAGCCGCAGTCAGCATGGCTAGGGTGTGGTCTACTGCTGGGAGGATGCGTCTCTCTCTCCACACGCACTTGTGTTCGGTCCACACACAGCCGGCTGTGCCTTGGGAGCCACGACCATGCCAGCACACCAAGGTGTGGCTTGGGTCACTTTGGAAATCACCCCCATGTCCTCCATGCGTTTCAGATCCGCTCGGACTTTTTCGCGCATTGGCAGGGGCACTCGCCGCGGGGTTGACAGGGCCTATGGAACAGCTCCGGGTTCCAACTCAATTTTGTAGGGCTCCTTTAATTTCCCTAAGCCGAGCTTTAAGGTCCGCCTGCTGGGCTTGCACTGCATAGACCCGCTGTATGAGAGTGAGAGCTTTTAATGCAGGGAGACCGAGCAGTGGCTTGCACAGTCCCTCAACGACACAAATGTGTTGCTCAGTTGCTCTCTTTTCAAAGCTCAGCTTCCCTTTAAATCGCCCTTTTACCTCCAGTCTGTGATGTTCTGGTCCATACAGCACTTTCTGGTGGCTGCAGGGTCCCATGTTTTAATGGAGAACATGCTGCTTGGGATTGCTGTAACAGTTGTGCTGCAGTCCAGTTTGAAAACAGTCTCTTCTCCATTCAACTGCAGCTTTTCTTCCCACTCATCACTCTCCTCGGAGCACATTTCTCCCAAAAAAGCAAAGTGCTCCTCCTCTTGACTCTCTCTTTGTGCCATGGAAATGTCATGGACCCCACCTGTAGACCTGCATTTCTTAGCCAAGTGTCCCTTTTTCTGGCACTTTCTGCACTCAGCCTCACGAGCTGGGCAGTCCTTCCACAGATGTCTCCTCACCTGTCCACACCTGCTGCATCCGGATGACTGTGTTCATTTTCTCTTTCACTGCCTTTTGCTCCCTGGTGGTCTTTTTCTGCATTGTCTCAACATGTCCTGCAGTCTGTTCTGTCCCACGTAGCACTGGCTGCTGTTTTTTCACTGCTGCACTCTGTCTCACTCGTGTCATAGCTTTTTCTAATGTCAGATCTGCGTCCAGCTGGAAGCTTTCTGACAATTTAGCATCTCATATGCATTCCTCTTACTTACACAATGTGCAGGGAAACCCTCTGTTACTGCTTGGTATGACTGTTTCTGTGCTTCCATCAGTGGAAATACATTCAGGATATCTTCGGCATCATCGCCGGCGGCGTACATACAAGCATTCACCTGAAACTCCTGGGATTGCTTGTGCAGCCTTGACGCTATCCTGTGGCGTTCAAAACGCTTCATCCATCTCTGCCAGTCTTTTGTATTGGCGAAGTCGAACTTGCCTGGCGGCGCTAGCTGTGGCGCCGATGCTAGCTGTGGCGGCATTGTTACCCGTGACGACTTTGCTCCTTCGTCGATATTCTCCACCGTTTTCTGTCGCTTCTTTTTTTCCGACACTTTTCAGGTTTAGTTCATTTTCCTTTGTCCTTTACTTTTCCATTTTTCCTTCTAACACCATGTCATGTTAACTCTCTGACTTAATGTGAACAAAGATGAGACGGAAGCCAAGCAAGTACGTTGCAAGCAGGTTGTGTTACATACAAAAAGGTCCGGGTGGAAACTGTAAGCAGCGTAAACAGTAAAGCTCAGCTATATTTCATTTCACAGAACATGATCAGGCGGCCTGGGTCATAATAGCTAACATTGCGATTAATAGCAGATGAGTTTTGGATAGGTGCACAGCGGGTGACCCTCACCGGTCACTCAAGTGTCCGGACACACCGACAGGATGGTCAGGATCTGATGTCAGTTAACGCTGTGTTTCTGCACCTCTGAAAGGTCACACACAGTCCAGGTTCGCACAGTCACATCAGTGCTGTCTGAAAAGTTTAATTCTGTTTCCTCTGGAGAGTTTCCTCTTTCCTGTCAAGTGTATAACTGCATTTTTTAGCATTGGTGCTTAAATGTTCCACATATCTTGCAGTGGTGTTACTGCACGCAGCGTTTAAAATGACTGAAAGCAGACGCTCTCATCATCAAATTGTTAAAAAAACTCTTGTGCTGCTGGACATAATTTAAAAGGCTGTATGGCTACGGGGACCAGGAGAGGATTCGGGTCTCTGAAGCTGAGAAAAGAGTTTATGCATAGGTGCAGATTTGGACGACATCAGAGACTAAATGACGCTAAAACTGTGCAGAGACTCTCAGCATAGTTTTTTATGACATGGCTCTTTGGTGCAAGCATCAACCCGCCAGTGTGCTGGAAAGCCATCTGACATTTACCCTTCAAATGGAGAACTGACCCAGGCTTGGGGTCTGGCAGGTTCATTTCAGACCCTGCTAGCAACGATATCGTCGCTCATACTGACAGGATTGTCACATCCATGAGACCACAGAAAGACCTGAGTTGTAGTTAATTAACCATAAAGCCCAAGGTAAGAGGGTAGAAAGGGTTCGTATGATAAGATACAACACAGAATGCATACAGTTTTATTTCCTGCACGAGTACATAAGAAAGTCGAGAAACATTCAGTTTTTTTCTCACACTATTGTCCTCACCAGCAGCATTATGCCGTTGCCAGAAGCTCAACAAATGCAGTTCAATTCATGCGTAGGCAATGTGTGACCAGTACAAGTAACGAGGTCAACGAGCCAATCCCATCTGCGCCATCTGGAAACGGATTACGGGTCTTCATCTTGTGAACTGGTCGATACCACAGCTGTCGATACCACAGCTGCACGTCACGCATTGTCTTGAAAAGTAATCCCAGAGCAAACCAAACAGGCTCCATGGAAACGAGAGCAGGCTGTGATACTTGCACAGAAGCTCGCTGTAGGGAGAACAGGGTAAAGGTTGTTTTTAGGACACCTTTGCACTGGAATTTGATTAAATGCAGGGAGGAGCTGCGCTGTTTTGAGTAATGCAAGGGAACTAGGCTAATGCCTCCTCCCAGTGGCTCGTGACGCTAATGTGTACATATACACAACTCAGAGGGAAACATGCATTTTACTACACAAAGTCTGTGTGATGTACACACACCCAATCGCATGTACAGTACTTTAGAAAATACACACACTGCAGTATTTTAGCACTTAAATTGTCCCTATAATGGTGATTGTGACGCTATATGTCACGATTGCAGTGCATGTACAGATAGACATGTTTTTTATTGTCATGTGTACTCCGTCCAGCTGCCATGGGTTTAGAAGACATCAGTATCATCCATCAATAAAGTTAATAAATGTCATTTATGCAGCAGCTTTCAGACAAGAATTACTGCTCAGAGTGTTTTTCAACAAAGAAATCACATGCACCAAGTGCTTCATCAAAAATGGATGTGAAATGAGATGAAGAATAAAACCTATTTGATAATAATAATAATAAAAATAAGATAGAAAATTAGGATGGAATAAGAACCGTCAAACTGTTTTCGTCTTCAGTAATTTGAGACGTGCAGGCGAGAACTCGTGTTCGCACTCTGGCTATCAGCACCTCTGAAGCAAACGAGCAAAACAGTCTCCCAGTTTCCCGACAGACACAGATTCACTCCTGGTCTTGATTAGGTGAAATAAGCCAGTTTTAGCCTCCCCCAGATTATTTTGCCATGGGTTTAACCTCACTGTGGGCATCATCTGTGTCAGGCGCAGCCTTCACAGCCTTAAAGGAAGCACAGCAGTGCAGAAGAACAAGGCAAAGCACAAAAGTTTCAGGCCACGACTGAAAGGCTCAATTAAAGACATAAGTTTTATTCAGCAAGCTGCTTCCCTGCTGTCTATCAGTACTTTGCTCCAAAGCTTTGGCACATAATTGACAAAGGCTGCATCCCTAATTTTCTTTCAGCTGTTGCTGGAAACCGTCAGTATACCACCGGCGCTGATCCTAAAGGCATATCGTGAACAAGGGATTTAGCAATGTAGCTTGTTCCTAGCCCATTCAGGGTTTTGGTGTTAACATTACACCACAAGTTGTTCCAGTGTGTGCAGTCTATCCAGTAGATACGTCTGAATGTTTTTCTGCCTCGTATTCACGAGCGGCCCCGTCTCCTCCCAGCCGTCCTGTCATTACCAAACATTGTGTGGTCGTTTTAGCCCCTTGCCTCTTTGTAGCCCCCGCTCGCCTGGCTCTTACTAATCCTCTGGTACAGATGACTCAGTGCGCGCTCAGTTTGTTTGTGCGTCTTAGCTTTGCATGTGCTTCTCATGTGTGTCCGTAGGAAGAGGTGGAGGCGGACAGCAGAAGCAACACGAGGACCGAGCCGGCAGAGCCGACCCCACGCCAAGAAGAGGTGACGACCAGACGCAAACACACGTGCATCAGCGCACGGCCACAGACTAACCACTGCTCGCCGTCTGTGATCAGGTCTCCTCCCCAGCGGGTCGCCACAACTCTTCGAGCAGCATCCACAGCAGAAACCGAGGAACGCTGCAGAGGATCGGAGGCTTCCTGCAGAGCTCCCCCACGCTGCTCAGCACGAGAGGTTAGTGTGTCAGTGTGCGACATTTTAACTTTCAGTCTGCTGCTCTGCAGGGGAAAGGACCTCAGGCTGCACGCGATTCACTTCAAACACAAAGAGGAGCTTCAGTACGGTGGAGCAGCAGAGTGACACTCCAGCGGAGGGTTCAGACCGCTTTTCATCCACGAGGACAGAACAAACGCCTCCACAGCTGACGACATTTCTGAGCTGCACTAACCTTGTCAGCCACGACAGGAAGTGCACGTTCACTGTCATTAGATTCATCTAAATTTGACAAGTAGGAACATGAAGGCGGAACAGATCAGTGGAAATCATCCTCAGACTGTGGAAACACGAAAGTCATTTTACTTGATAAAGTAAATAGAAGTACAAAACAAAGATAAACGTCCACTCTCCATAAAAAACGTGTTGATAATGGCGAAGAAACGCTGCCAAAAAGTCTGCAAATGGTGGTCCAGTCTGACTCGATCAGGTCGAAACGCAGCCTCCTGCTTTCCTCTTGTCGGCTCAGACCTGCCATGCAGTTCTCTCCGCTGACTCTTTTCAGTTTCCAGACCAAATTGTTCTTCAATACCTTCGACTTTTCGGCGCTTCGGACAGTCACGCCACCTGTCGACGTCACACCGGGTCAGACCGCCTCGGGCGCCGCCGCTCGTTGGGCTGACACGGCGTCCTGGATGCCTTTAATGCAGCGTGAAGGTAAGAACCCGCAGCTGAAAGGTCGGCGTCTGGAGACGCATTTAAAGAACAGCTCCTGAAGGAGGACAACTCTGCATTTTTCTCCTTGTCAGAACGTCTCATGGAAAGGCCAGAATCCAGAGGCTGATGCTGATGTGTCGTTCCTCTGAGCCACTGGGAGCCCTCCGCCATCACCATAAACACACACGCCGCTTTATTTTCAGTCAAGCCCACACACACCGTCGTGCTTCCCCAAATTCTCACCAGAGCACCAAGCGTGGACCAATCAGCAGCCCGCAAACACAGTCAGTCTTTTTAAAACCAAAGCCTGTTTTTGAGTTGTTGCTTTATTTCAGCATGAGCAGCTTTTAAGGAGCAAGAAGACGACTGAACTGAAGTGCGTCTTAAAGCCAACCAGCGAGCAGTAATGTGTCGTTAGAAGTGCAGCCTTTTCCATCGTAGTGAGCTGCTGCATTGAAACAATCCTGGAAGAAACCACCAAGACTGCAGTCATCAAATGATGAAGGTCTGCGTCAGCCAATCACAATCTGCCCTTACATGCACTCCCTCCGTCCCTCTCCGTCTCTCCTCCTCCTCCTCCTGTCCCTCCACCCTTCATCTCTCACCTTGGCTTGTCTTTTAGCTTTGTTATTGTACTTCCTCCATCACCTCACTCCGTCTTCCTTCATCTTTGTCTTCCTCTCATGTCTCCTTCCTCCCTCCCTTTCATCACTCGTGTCCTTTCCTTTCGCCTCCTCCCCTCGCCGTATCGTTCTCTTCCTCCCATGCTGCTCCCCCTCCTTTCTCTCCTCTGATTGCTCCTTTCTTTTTTTATCTGAGCATTTGCTAATTACAGCCGTGACACTGTCGTCTTTACAGATGCTCGATTGTCTTCTCATATCAGCGTCTCAGCGATCAAAGGACATTGTTTTCAGTATGAGCGTTTTCTCTGAAAAGACCAAAAGCAGCAATGAATTGATGCTCCTGACGAGTGCAGATGGCAGACTTCCAGACTGCAGTACTTGTAGAAAAGCCATAAATCTGTCATTCAGATGATTTCTTCACATTTCGTTCACGTTTCATTGAACCATCACCAGCAGAAAATGAAAAGATCTCTGGTCCAGTCGGCTCGTTCCTCTGCTCTGAACTTGTCTCCGCCAGGAAGATGATGCGTCTGATGAGCGGTCGGGCTGGAGCAGCCTCCTCTTCCTCCCTCAGTCTGACCACAAAGGTGAGGTCTTGTCTTGGGTTTTTGTCTCGTCATTTCCTGTTTTATTTTGAAAAGTAACTCTCCTCTCGTTTCAGGTCACTTGCTCTTCCTCATGTCTCCAGTCTGATTGTCTCCCCGATTACCTGATTGTTTCCACCTGGTTCCCTTTTCCCTCATGTGTTCATATAGTCTGCGTTTCCCTTTGTCTTGTGCCAGTGTTCGTCCCTGTATGGTCACGCCAGCGGTCCTTGCCACAGCCTCCGGCTTTGATATCGAACTTCTTGTTTTTCTTCCTCTGATCTAGAGTGATTTTTTGTTGTATATTTAATAGACCAGTTTTAGTTTTCGTAGATTTCCTGACATAGGTCTTTCCTCGTTTTCGAGTGATTTTTAGTTGTAGTTTGTATTGTTTTGTTTATCCTGTTTATTCCTCCGTTGGAGTGATTTTCTGTTCTTTGTTGTAGACGTTAGTTCTTTAGATTACCCTCCCTTTTGGAGCGCTTTCTGTTTGGTAATTTTGCATAGTCTGTTTTGGTTTCTGGTTTCTTTGTTCATGTTTCACAGCCGTGTGATTTCCCCTATGGAAGATCACGCGTCAGATAATTTCATAGCCTCTTGTTTTCTCACTCTGCCCAGAGGTTTGTTCAAGACTTCTCGAATAAAGTCAGAACTGTTGAACGAGTCTCTGCATCTGAGTCCTGCTTTGAGCCCCAGTCTGACAAAAATGAGTCATTTGTCACAGTTACTGGTTACTTACTCCTGTAATGAAGTTGCTTTACCAGTGGTTGCATATGAAAATAATTGGACCTTCCAGGAACTTGTATGCACACACAAACTTGGATTACTTTTAAATGTTTGTTTCATCTGTCTTAGTACTGCACTCATAGCTATATTATTTTAGTGTTACGATGCCACAGTACACAGTATGTGTACCCATCTTTGTACACATTATCACTGATGTGACAGTTATTAATACTCCTGACCACCAGAGGGCGACAGTTCGTAGTGCTCCTCCTTGTTCACTGCACTTGTACGGTCTTGGTCAGACCATGATGCTGGACGTACATGTGAAGAGTGTTTGTCGCAGTATTTGGCCAAGTTTCTTTAGTTTACGTTGCTGCTAATAATCGGTAATAAATAAAGTCATTGGAACTGTGTTATTTAATTTGAAAAAGTAAGTAGTTACATTTCAAGCTGCCACCAAAAGTAGTGGATTCACCGTATCTAATTACATTGTAACGTGTTAACTGCACACAGCGCTTGCACATTCTTGCGGATGCAGTATTGATCGCAGACTGTCTTCTGTGTCAGGGATTAACTTTGCTTGTGCGTCCAGTCACCTGATATATGATACATCTGAGCTGTGACTTAACTACAGCGCGCGTGTGTGTGTGTGTGTGTGTGTGTGTGTGTGTGTGTGTGTGTGTGTGTGTGTGTGTGTGTGTGTGCGCCGCACTCGAGACCTCTTGTAAAGATGGCTTTCAGCTCCAGTGGGGCTTCGGGGCGGCTCATGTGTGATGTGAAAGCAAAGAGGAAGAACAACAGGATTCTGTGACGGTCGATTTTAGCGCCACTGAGTCCATCTGCTGCGCACGGGAACTATCAAGGAAGCAATCTGTTTGATCTGTAGCATCATTTGGTAACCATGGCAACACGTATGCGCATCAGCAGATGAATGCGAGGATTTGGCCTGATACATCAGACGGTGGAGAGCAGTGAAAACAGGTGTGTTGTGTATTTTGGCGCAGCGACAGTAACATCTCCTGCACACAGCTGTTTTTGAGCCGTTCTTCTACCTGTTTGTAATTGTTACAACAGATGATGGCTAGCTGTGGTCTGGACTAGTAATTCTCATGATCAGCAGCATTCCCGTCACTGACACTGCACAATGAAGGAGGTACCTGTCAGTCCATGCAGCGTGACCTCATGTTTACACCCTGTGGCACATTTTGCAAATAGTCGGCAGAAACACACGTCGCGCCAGGACGAAGAGCAGATAATGGTTCATTTTTCTCCTTTTTATCAACTGAACCAAACGACAGGTGTCACAGTGTGCAGGATTAAACGCTCCTCAGTAGATTCCTTACCCCATGATTGTGTAGCGATCGATATTTAAAGCCAGACGAGTGGAGAGCAGCACCCCGTTCAGCCCTGAAAACAAGGCTGCTTCGTCTGCATGTTCACAATCATTGTGCTGCTGCACCGTCCTAAAACTGAGCAACTCTGTATCAACACAGCATGACGCTGTTCACATGACATGATATGAACACCTTCAAGCATCCTTAAAGCTGACACACACACACACACACACACACACACACACACACACACACACACACACACACACACACACACACACACGCAGAGGCTAACTGTATTAATAGGAGTCTGTATTGTGTCAAGCAGGTCTGAACAGGATCAGTGTGAGAGACATGGAGTTGTCTGTCAGTCTCAGTTCATTAACGGATGATAGATGACCTGCACTGTGTGTGCGTGTGTGTGTGTGTGTGTGTGTGTGTGTGTGTGTGTGTGTGTGTGCGTGTGTGTGTGTGTGTGAGAGAGAGAGAGGTATGTATGTGTGCTTTCGAGTGTGTGTTTTCCTGCTTGTGTGTAAGTGTAATTTCTAGCCCTCAATCGGAGGCCTTATCAGGTGCAGGACATATGGATGCCTCCTTCTCTCCTCCTCCTCCTCCTCGTCCTCCTCCTTCTCTCCTCCTCCTCCTCCTCCTCCTCCTCGTTTTTCAACTCTTGCACACCAACTTGTATTTTTCTCTCCCCCTCTTCCTCTCCTCCCTCTCTTCCAATCTCTCTCCTGCTCTTATTTTTCAGTACTGAAGGATGCTTTCTTTAATTGCTGTCCTCCTCATCCTCTTCCTCCCCATCTTCACCTCCACTTCTCCTGCATCTGGACCAGCTGTCATCTAACTCTCCTGCTCTGCTCTGCTTTTATTTTATTTTATTCCCCTCCTCCTCCTCTTCGAACCTGTCTCCAGTGTCACAGTGTAAAGATAAAGTACAGTATCTGTAAATGAAACACAGCCAACTGTATGATGAAGAATCATAACATAGAACTGGATATTAGCATTAATAATAATAATAGCATGATGAAATATTGATCGGCTTGACGGGTTGTGTGCGCTTCAGTTAAATCTGGTTCAAACAAATCTGTCTTCTCACAGTCCAAACCTCTTGGTTTTGGTTTTGATCGTGAAACCTGCGACATGGCCGTGCTTCACCTCGAGACTCTATTCATTGTTTGTTCACTAAATCCATCTGAGCAGGTGTGTGCGCCCTAAATCTAACCAACCCAGTGTGTATTGCCTTAATCCTACTGTAACAGACACATTTGCTCTAAATCCATATGATCGAGTGCCGAAGTCAGACTGATCGCTGACTGTGTGTTCCTTCAATCCAGCCCATCATAATATATAGTTCCTAAATCCATCTGATCGAACGCTTATTCCCTCAGTGCATCTCGTCTGTGTGTGTGTTCCCATCAGTTGTTCTTTGAAAATCCGCCTGCTCCCAAATGAAACTATAAATAAGGTGATTGGAGTAATGATCGACTCATACAAACAGAAGGGGTCCCGGCCTATCTCTGCTTTTTATCGAGCTTTGGGTGAGAGCAGGAAAGAATCAACGCTTTATATAAAAGCAAAATGGGAAGCAGAACTAAAAACCCAAATACAAGAGGAGGAGTGGTATCACATGTGTGAGACACAATGTACATCAACAAATTCATTAATATGGAGGGAGTTCTGCTGGAAGAACCTAACTCGCTACTTTATAACACCAAAGATAAAATCTAGGCAACTTGCTATACAACGAGACTGCTGGAGATTATGTGGGAGCATGGAGGCAGATCATGCACACATCTTCTGGAATTGTGTAAAAATGAGGTTATATTGGCAGAATGTTAACTCAGTTGTAAAAAATGTTTTGGGATATGGAATACCAAACGCCTGTCCAGTGATGTATCTTGGGAATATTGAGAAGGTTGTAATGAAAGAAGATCTGTACTTGACTAAAGTATTACTTGCAGCAAGCAAGAAAGCGGTCACAAGAAACTGGCTTAACGTGAACGCTCCAAACCAGGAGCAGTGGTTGGAAATTGTCCAGGAAATCCTTGTAATGGAAAAATTGACATACCTGTTGAGACTCAAAGAGTACACATTTGAAAAAAACTGGGAAAAATGGAACATTTATACGAGACACCAAGACATCAACTGAACAAAAGCTAAATGGAACAATGGACTGTACAGTAATACTTCCAGACCGTTTGTTAGTTTCATGCTGTATTGTTATTGTTTTTGTTATACACTTGTGAAAACTCAATAAAAATTTAAGTTATAAAACAGAAAATCCGCCTGCTCATTGAATATCCATCCCCTCAACCCAAATGACTGCAGAGTGTGCGCTACTACAGTTCACGTGTATGTTCCCTGCATCCAATTCAGCGTCCAGTGATGAGAGTACACACCCTGACACACTGAGAGCCTATCGAGGAGAGATTTGTGCACAACAGTGCATGAAACAACTGTGAATGTGCGTGTGTGAGAGCGTCCATGTGTGTGTGTGTGTGTGTGTGTGTGTGTGTGTGTGTGTGTGTGTGTGTGTGTGTGTGTGTGTGTGTGTGTTTGCATTTCCATGTCTGTCTTTTCCAATAAGTCCTCATATTTAAGCTCATTGCTTCCTCAGAGTCAAACAGCTGTTGGTTCATATGACGGTTTCTGATTGGCTGCCGCTTTGGTTAAGTCAAGATAACTAAAGCTGCGTGGTTTTGACAAGGAGAAGATGGCGGCCTTTGTTGGTCTGAGACGGGTTGCACATTGCTGGCTCGTTTGTCAACATCACATGTTTTACATGCTGTACTAATATTCACTGTGCTTGTGAGACATTGTATCGTTGTGTTCATGCTAGTTGTGTTTGAGCCTTGTCAATCTGGTGTGCCACTTCAGTCCACACTGAAGTATTTGAATGGACTGCAATGAGTTTTGGTGCATACAGTCATGTTCCCCTCAGGATGACCTATAATAACGGACTTTTCATCGAGCACCGTCATCAGGTCACCTGTGACCTTTGACAGATGTAACATGATGGATCCAGTGCGATGACAGGGGGGATTATTCAGTTCAATTCAATATTCCTTTATTCGTCCCTCGAGGGGAAATTCCAAATTTCACAGCAGCATCAATAAGTGAATATCATCATCCTAAGAAAATGTACCGAAAATATTGCACAGGTTGTTGCCCAGGTGCACAGAGTGTTTCACACGTTCATGTTCAGTTCAGTTATTGCACAGATTGTAATACAGATTATTGTACCGTCTACAGGGAGCAGTTCTTGTTGTGCAACATAACAAAGATAGGTTTTTACCATCTTAAGAATATAGCCAGAGTCCGCCCGTTTCTCTCTCAGGCCAGCACGGAGGTGCTGATGCATGCTTTTATCTCTTGTCGCTTAGATTATTGTAATGCCCTGCTCTCTGGTCTTCCCAAAAAGAGTACCTCAAATTTTCAACTACTACAGAACTCGGCCGCTCGCGTGCTGATGAGGGCCAGAGGGCGGGAGCACATTACACCAGTTTTAAAATCGCTGCATTGGCTCCCCGTGCGTTTCAGGATAGATTTTAAGGCTCTTTTATTAGTTTTCAGATGTCTTAACGGTCTCGGGCCTTCTTATTTATCTGACCTTCTTTTACCATATCAACCCTCGCGGACCCTGAGGTCCTCCGGCTCCGGCCTCTTAACCATACCAAAAGTAAGAACTAAAACACATGGGGAGGCGGCTTTTAGTCATTATGGCCCCCGACTGTGGAACAGCCTGCCGGAGAACCTCAGGGCCGCAGAGACCGTTGATGTTTTTAAAAAGAGGCTCAAGACTCATTTCTTTAACCAGGCTTTTAATTGATGTCTGATTTTTCTCATTCCTTTAATCAGGCTTCTTATCTTATCATATTTTAGTTGTATGTTCTTAAGACATGACTATTTACTATTTATTTCATTTACTCAGTTTATTACTAGTTTATCTATAGCTTTCATTTATAGTTTATTTACTATTTATTCCTTTTATTCCTTTACTCATCTCATTTCACTCAATGTTCATGTTTTATACATTGTATTATTTTACTCTATCTTATCTACTCTACTTATTGTCTTATGAACTTTTCTTCTTTTAAATGTTTATTTATTTATTTATTTTTTCAACTTATTTATTTATTTGTTTATTTTTTAATTCCAGTGTTTCCTCGGCGGGTCCTCCACACTGAGAGATGTGTCTGATCTGTTGCAGGGGGGGCTGTCCTCGGGCCCTCTTGGCCCGGCTGGTTGGGGGACT